>NC_044503.1:29309483-29314483 GCF_902362185.1 Chanos chanos | reverse complement strand
CGCTGCCCTGTCTCATGGTAGGGGATCTGGGTTTGGGGCTGGGGGGTGGGTGGGTAAGATATAGAGAGGGAACCTTGTATCCGTGTGACCGCGTGTTGGTGTGTCTTGATTCCAGTGCTCGGCCCCTCGTGCCAGGAGGTGTTTTCCCTTGTCGTAGCGGGCTACCCCTTAATTTAACACACTTACACAACTGTGTCAAAACGCTAACACACACACACACACACACCTCTCTCCCTCTCTCGTTTCCTCTCTCTCCCTCCCTCTCTCATTCTCTGTCTGCCTGGGTCTCACTCTTTCCCTGTCTCTCTCTCCATCCTTCCCTCTCTTGTTGTCTGACTGTCTCTCTGTCTGTTGTCCTCTCTCCATCTATCCCTCTTGTCATTTTCTGTCTGTCTGTCTACCTGTCTGCCTATCTGTCTGTCTGACTCTCCACAGAAACTGACATGTACAGTCAACCGTGTAAATAGAGTGGTAGAGCTTTTACCAGTGAAAATATTCTGTCACCCTCTGGGATTGTTCAAGTTACGACAACCCAGGGAATGTTCCAGATCCTGCTCTCATCATCTGAGCAAAGGACCAGATCATATCCTCACACACACACACACACACACACACACACACACACACACACACTTACTAGGGATTAAAGAAGTTTTGATTGACAGACATTGAATGTGTGTGTGTGTGTGTGTGTGTGTGAGTTACATAACTTGTGTAAGGCATTCCATCACGTTGTGTCTTAACAGTGGAGCATTAGGCCAGAGCGTATTATAGGTAGTCCTTGTGAATTCTTTTCCATGTTAGAAGTTCAGTCAGAGTTCATATTCCTACCGTAAGGAGTTGTGTGTGTGTGTGTGTGTGTGTGTGTGTGGTGTGTTAGTACATCTGTAAGGCTTTTACGTATGTATGTGTGTTTGTATGTGTCAGTGAGAAAAAGAGGGTCTGTGTTCCCTAGACTCTGGCTAACGTTTCAAGAACGCTGGCGTAACGCTGGCAAAACCCATTGACTTGCCTTTATTTTTAACATGGTTGCGAAGACAAAGGGTCTAGTCAGGCCTTCCTCTGTGAACGAGGCCACGGGAACCTGACCAAGCCTCGATTACGTCACGCACTCTGTGTGTGTGTGTGTGTGTGTGTGCGTGCGTGCGTGTGTGTGTGTGTGAGAGAGAGACCCGCGTAAAAGCAGACGCGCGCCGGGCCTTTGAGCGGAGGAGTGGAGGAAAAAGTAAAGAGAGAGAGAGAGAGAGAGAGAGAGAGAGAAAGAGAGGCTTGGCGCACAGTCATCGCCACGGTGACAGCATTAGGGGCAGTGGGCCATCTCTGATGATGTCACAGGAGAAGGAAGTGGTTTTTCATTCAGTGATATAAGAGAAAGAGGGAGAGAATCAGAGAAAGAGAGGGAGAGAGACAGAGAGAGAGAGAGAGAGAGAGAAAGAGAGAGAGAGAGAGAGAGAGAGGAGGGATCAGAGAGCACAAGGAATCGTCTGTTGCCGGAATACACAAACACACTGACTTGTTCATGAATGCACCCACTCCGTCTCACACACACACACACACACACACACACACACACACACACACACACACAGACACACATAGAGAACGATTTCTTTCCCCATATAAAAGGCCTTTCTTTATTCAGGCTCTTACCTGGAGAACTCCCAAGTTTTTAGGGGAGGAGAGAGAAGGAGAAAGAGAGAGACAGTGTGAGTGTGTGTGTGTGTGTGTGTGTGTGTGTGTGTGTGTGTGAGAGAGAGAGCGAGAGAGAGGAAATCTGCACCTACTTACGTAATTTATTGTGAGCCAACCTATACACACACACACACACACACACACACACACACACACACACAGACATAGTAGCTGTGTGTGTCTAGCCCTTTTGCTGGATGAACCCCTCTGGTCACAATTACTCTGCCAACTACACCCTTCCCCTCTCTCTTTTCATTTTTTTCCCTTTGCTTTTTATATTTTTCTCTTCTTTCCAGCTCAAAGTGACGTACTTGCCACATAATGAAACTGTTAAACAAGAGGGAAGACCTGCTCTTTCTCTCTCTCTCTCTCTCTCTCTTACAGGCCAGTAAAGTGATATGTGAGCCGTATATTTAGCGGCTGGCTGAGTTTAGACGCTGAGTTATTTTTAGACTTGGCCACTTGTTTTTGGAGTCAGTGCTTGTGTCATCTGCAGCCTAGCATGTGCTCCCCGTCATATGTCCAATATTTTTACACCTAGAACACACACACACACACACACACAAACACGCGCACACACCCTTGAAACAGTGTTTAAGTGCCAATAGGAGCACAGTTCAAATAATATTGTTACCATTCTTTTCACTGGCCCAGCGTGTTTCTCTTTCTCTCTCTCCCTGTCTGTCTGTCTGTCTGTCTCTTTCTCTGTCTATGTCTGTCTGTCTGTCTGTCTGTCTCTCTTTCTATCTCTCTCTCTCTTCCTTTCTGTCTGTCTTCCTCCCTGTCTCTCTTTCTGTTGGCCTCTCTCACTGTCTCTATGTCTCTCTCTCTCTGTCTCTTTCTCTCTCTGTCAGTCTCTCTCTCTCTCTCTCTCTGTCTCTATCTGTCTCTTACTCTCACGTTTTGAGAAAATGGAGCATTTTTGACAGTTTTGACTTGTCCAACGTTTTCCTCTCTCAACTCAAGTGGTTTCCTATGACTTAAATGATCACCTCCTCTATAGCGGTGGAAAAACTTGAAATGACATTTAATGTACGGTCAATCCTAATCCACAGGCCATGCGTACATTCTTAAAGCCTGTTTTGGGATTGGGTTTACTCAGATTAGAAAATGCGATCAGAATGTATGAATTCTGTGGGAGGAGCAGATAGCACTCACAGACGCATTTCCTTTCCTTGCTACGTTGAGTTTTCCCTTGCGAACTCTCAATTGTTCAACATGTTTGTCAGGATACAACATGGTCTGTTTGGATGTTTGCACACTGTATGTGTGTGTGTGTGTGTGTGTGTGTGTGCGCGCGCTGTGTGTGTGTATGTGTGCGTGTGTGTGTGCGCGTATGTGTGTACGTATATGTGTGTGTGTGTGTGTGTGTGTGTGTGTGTGTGTGTGTATGTGTGTATCTGTGCAAGTGTGTGTTTCCAGTTTTTTTACAAACAAATGTGTCTCAAAGCAGCTTTACAGCGATCACTGCCAACCCCAAGTAAGTGAGCCCGAGGTGACAGTGGCAGGGAAAACCCGGGGACATAAGGCGACCGGGCGACCGGGCGACCGGGCCGGTCCACCGTCAACAAACCCGAGTGAACGCGTGAGAGTGGGAGCATCCAAACATCCCAGTTCACCAAAAACACGTTATGCCCGAGAACCCTCCAGATCTGCTCCTTCACCTAAAGAAAAGCTATTTAAACAAAAGGCACGACTAAACAAATAGGTTTTCAGTCTAGATACTGAGACTGCGTTTGAGTCTCGAACACTAACTGGGAGGCAGTTCCATAACTGTGGGGCTCCGTAAGAGAAGGCTCTGCCCCCTGCTGTAGCCTTCAGAATTCAAGGTACTAACAAACAGCCTGTACCTTTTGATCTAAGTAGGCGTGGCCGGTCATAAAAGACCAGGAGTTCACTCAGGTATTGTGGCGCGAGACCATTCAGAGCTTTATAGGTAAACAGTATTATTTTATAATCAGTGTGAAATTTGACTGGGAGATGGTACAGTGTGGATAAGGTGATGTGATCACATGCTCTGGTTCTAGTAAGGACTGCTGGCTGCTGCTGCGTCCTGGACTAACTGGAGTTTGTTAATGCACCTTTTGGAACATCCAGACAGTAAAGCATGACAATAACCTAACCCAGAGGTAACAAAAGCTGAACTAGTTTTTCTGCATCGTGTAATGACATTTTTTTTTTTTAATCTTGGCAATACGTGTGTGCGTGTGTGTGTGTGTGTGCGCGCGCGCGCGTGCGTACGTGTGTGTGTGTGTGGGATTCTGATGGTGTTAGTGTATCACATAACCATTTGTGTGTAGTTTGCAGGTGTCACATTTGCAGTCAGAGAGCCAAACATGAAAAGTGCATTTGACTGGATTTGTTTGGACACAGAATCTCTGATTCAGATCTATAATGAATGAGAACATTATCGCTGCAATAAACACCCACCAACCCTCTCTCTCTCTCTCTCTCTCTGAAAGCCTGTGGACTAAGAGACTATTTAGCTCTAAAGAAGCAGCCTGGGGAATGTACAGTACTGAAATATCAGAAAAACCGCCAAAACGCACGCACACACACACACACACACACACACACACACACACATACATACACACGCACACACATACAGACACACACATACATACACACACACGCATACAGAAACACACATACATACACACACACACACACACACACACACACACACACGCTCACACACATATTGTACACACGCGCACACACACACACACACACACACACACACACACACACACATATTGTACACACACACACACACACACACACACACACACACATGCATACACAGAACAAGAGAGACATCTTGGCTCACATTAGACACATTCATCTATAAGCCAGTTGACAGATAATTACCCCATGCACCCATGTCTCCCATCTCTCTGTATGTCTCTCTCTTTCTCTCTGTTTGTGTCTCTCTCTTTCTCTCTGTCTGTGTCTCTCTCTTTCTCTCTGTCTGTCTCCAGTGTATTTCTCTTGTTCTGTTAGTGTAGTACCAGCATCAAGACCATCCGTGCATGGATATTCAAATATGTGTATGTGTATGAGAGTGTGTGTGTGTGTGTGTGTGTGTGTGTGTGGGTGTGCGTGTGTGTGCGCGCGCGCGCGTGTGTTTGTGTGTGTGGGTGTGGGTGCGTGTGTGTGTGTGTGTAGCCTTACTTTGACGTGGGCACATGTTGAGTAAACAGAGATAACCATAGCATTGTCCTTACGGTGCAGAGTGCTCTGACAAACAGAGTCAGATCTACCATACTGTAACATAAACACACACACACAAACACACACACATA
>NC_044503.1:29281983-29304483 GCF_902362185.1 Chanos chanos | reverse complement strand
AAAATTCTGTCAGTTAATCTGAATGTTTATAGAGTGTGTGGTAAACAGCTCATTACTTTGTCCCTTTTTGGGTTTTGTTTTGTTTTTTTTTTTCACTCCGCTGAGAGACAACCGCGGACTGACTCTAAACGTCAGATTTATTAATATGTAATCATCTCCACTGCACACTGTCCTCCCAACAGCTCAATAATACATGGAGGATACACAGAGAGAGAGAGAGAGAGAGAGAGAGAGAGGGAGGGAGAGAGAGAGAGAGAGGGAGAGAGAGAGAGAGAGAGAGAGAGAGAGAGAGAGAGAGAGAGAGAATACACAACACAAGCATTTAAAGCACATTGCTGGTTTTCACACAACCGCAAACATAAGCAAATACCTTTGGGCAGTAGACAGTCTCATGCACACACAAACAAACACACACACACACACACACACACACACACAAACACACACACAAACAAACACACACACACACACACGGACACACACACACACATACAGACACACACACACACACGGAAAGAGAAAGAGAAAGAGAGAGAGAGAGAGAGAGAGAGAGGACTTAGAGTTCACTGAAATCTCTGTCTGTCTCTCACTCATCAATCTTTCAAAATGACAAATTTCTGCGAGAAAAATCTGCAAGTCTGCATTTTTTCTCTCTTTAATCATTCAAGCAGCTGTGTGTGTAGCAGAGGCAAGATCAAGTCCTCTGTGACGCCTGCCCCCTCCACCCCTCAAACACACACCCACACACACCCACCCCTTAACTATGACAGTCATACAGACCAATGTGTAAATGGTGACAAACGCTACTCTTATTGTCTCTGTAAAGTGGTAATTGTCTTAATGTTTGCCGAATGTAGATCACATACTGGTTTTATTAGCACGAGCCTTTAGCAGGAGCCAGTGTGAATGAGGTTTGTGTGTGAAATCTAGAGAGAAGGAACAGCTGTCATTGTAGTCTAGGCTCCAGGCTAGTGACTGGCTCGTATTTCAAAGCCGTCCTTTTCACATTTGACTTAAACCTGCCAGTTGCTGTCAGTGGCTGTGTAGGGGTGTGTGTGTGTGTGTGTGTGTGTGTGTGTGTGTGTGTGTAAATGGGTGGGTGGGCCAGGGGGTGCTGTAATTTAACCAAAATCCCACTGTTTGCCTCAGGATAGAGAATATAGAGTAAGAGATGCGGCAAATGTGTTCTGGGGTCTTATGGAAGAGAAGACAAGGGTCTTAGCAGCTTTGATGAGATACATTAGGAATTTTCCTAATCCATAACCCTTATATGCAAATCACCTAACTGTCATATGACCGATGGTGACCAATGACAGAGCTGTGCTTTCAGTTCAAGTGGCCAGATCCTTGTATGCAAATTCTCTCATTTAAACATTTAGCCAATTAGGTCGCAAGATTCAGACATACATGCAAAAATTCCACATGTTCAAGCAGTCCAGTCCAAACCTGTCTGAAGTATATAGGTTTTCCTCATGAATGTTACATAAAGTTCATGCTTTTGTAACGAGGACCCTGTGAGAACACATATGTGGCTTAAGAGGAAAAAAAAAAAAAGTATGTTCTTTCAGTAATAAAAGTCTTTTCTATTGCTGCGTCGTGCTTGAGAATGCGTACAATTCGTCTTTGGCACGCAAAACCTGTTGCACTATGCAAATTCAGTAGCACTGAGGTTATGCTGCACGTGCAGTATAGCACCCAGGGGTGCCCAAAGAAGGAGGGGGGGTGTTGGGGTAGTTAGGACGTTTCCAAGGGCCCAGCACTGACAGGGGGCCCTAATAAAACACTATTGTTAGGTTTGGGTGGCCCAATATTATATTCTTTCATGGGGCCCCAAAAATTCTAGCTGCACCCCTGCCAGCAGCACCCATTCAAGACAACCTGTCCCCATTACCCGGCAACACGGCTGTCGTTACTTTTCAGCTAAGGGACTTCCTGTCCTTTGCGGTCGGGGAAGACGGTATATTTTTAACTGATATTCAACTCAGGCATTGAAAAAAAATATTCCGGGGCCAAAAAAAATAAATAAATAAAAAAACTGGTGGTTCATGCATAATTAACGAACGGAATCTGTGTTTCATTTCTTCATTGATTGAACTGAAGGTGGATTAGCTCCGGCTTGGCTACCTTGCCTCCGCGACCAAACTGATTGGACATAACCAGACAGCTGGGCAGGTGAAAGCATTGAATTACAGACTTTACCAAAGTAGCCCCACAGCAAGTTCTTTTTCGCAGCTTCCCCACATCCTGCTAAACAAACAATAAAGGACGACAAGAAGAGGTGAGAGAGAGAGAGAGAGTTATTTTGTGGAACTGGGTGTGGGCCGTTCTGTTTAATGCGCCATTCTGTTTAATGCGCTAACTACATGTTTAGCTGTCCTCTGGAGTTAAAACCGTAAAGCTGTCAGGCAAAGGCATGACCGGGGGTTCTGTCTGTAACTTCAGTCATCCACATTCCACAACGCTGTAAGTCGGAGGTATTAACTGGCTGAGAAAAACACACAGCTACTCCCCGGTCTTTGACTTTTTCCTCCTAATTCACTCTTAGGTCCAGCCCCTCCTCCTGAGGTTAGCATGCGCGCACCGACAGGATGTTGTCAGTTAGCTGGAAACAGAAATGTAGTCATTTGGTCGATAATTTGTGCTTAGTTTTTCTGTGCTCTTTACTGTAAAATGCAAAAGTTAAAGATTTTTTCCAACTAACTTCTGTAGGAAATACAGTAATTCTAAAGTTACCGTTAATGTTAATGTTAATGTTCTCACACGCGAAGTAAGTCATGTTACCTCTTTACCCTCTCGGTTTCAGTGTGATTGTTCTGCTGCCAAGACTTTACTGACAGGCTGTTTCAATACTTTCCCATCACAGGTGGTTCCCTATTCAACTTCGTCTGAATCCATATTCAACAAATAACCTTGACTTTTGACCTTTAATAAACCTTCTAACTGTATTTAGACACTAACTCTCAGCTCTACAGCAGAAGTAAGTTCTAGAAGGTCTCTCCTCCCTCAATCCACTTACTCTATATTGTTTGACATACAAATATATGTGGACAGATGTCATTCTAGAAATGGCTAATTAATACAAACACTGTTGTGTTTGAGATTAGCTTGGAGGTTTTTTTTATTTTATTTTTGAGGTTAGGGGTTGGGTTTTTTTGCGGTGGGGCTATATCGTCCTTTGCGGTTAAATCAAGTACAGGCTAGCCGTTAATTGCCAACCCTGCCCTCCTTAGAGACCACCAAATGTTCTTTAACTTTCTCCTGGCACTGAGCCAGTCCATATGATGACCTCCATAGTGTGTATGTGTGTGTGGGAGAGGGGGGAGAGAGAGAGAGAGAGAGAGAGGGGGAGGGAGTTAGAGAGAGAGCGAGAGAGGGAGGGGGGAGAGAAAGAGAGAGAGAGAGGGAGGGGGGAGAGAAAGGGGGGGGGGGGGTAAACCACCAGGCATGTCATTCTGTAGTAGAAGAGAGAGGATATCAGTTGAAGAGGAGAGGGGCAGAGAAGGGATGGATGAGAGAATAGACGCACAGGGTCAGGGTCAGGGTCAGGGTCGTGTGTGTCTGTGTGGGACGTGACAGGAACACCCCCTGCTCCTTTACATCACAGAAAGGCAGCTGGAGAGTCAGCACACACACACATACACACACACACACGCGCCACTACGCACTTACAACACTACTGCTGTCACGTCTGCCTCATAATACCCAAGATAATACCCAAAGAAAGACAGCGTAGACACAGAGAGAGAGAGAGAGAGAGAGAGAGAGAGAGAGCGCACAGTGCACAGTTACATCTATAAAAAAAACCACAGGCCAGAAAACTGCATCAGAATGAACCAAATTCACATGAACAGTCAACATCTGGAGATTACAGATGACTAACGCAAAAGCAAAAAGCCACATCGTGATCATCTGACTAACATGGAGACTATTTGACTTTTGAAATCAAACGAAAAGTTCACAGGTGGTTTGCCAGAGTTATGATAATGTCATGGTCAAATGGCAAAAAAAAAACAACAAAACAAAACGGCAACAATAAAAAGAAAACAAAAAAACACAGTCATCCTCCACACACCATGTCAGGAATTCTTCCTGTTCCTCTCTCCCGTTCTGTTTCATTTGCTCACTTGACATTTTTATTTGTTATTCCAATACCTACACAAATCACGGTATTTATCTCACGGTTTTTAAATGTCATAATGAACTCGGTTACTACTTACATTTGGTATTCATAACCCTGAGTAATGTGACTGAGATAAAGTTCACAATCAAGACACGCTGATACACTGTGTGCTCAGAAGTTTGTGCTACACCCCCGCGATAATCCTAGTTGGCTCGATAGGTGTAATTTCATGTGTGTGTGTGTGTGTGTGTGTGTGTGTGTTCTTAGGATAGTATGGTGTAGGTCTCCCATTGGCTTGCTTTCATTAGGTAAGCCCTTCTAACGTAGCACCTCCTGACCTGTTCTCCTGGGTACTGATGCAGTAGTGGAAAAAGTAGTTCCTAAATATAACACACACACTCACACACATACACACAGTCAGTCGGGGACAGGACAGGGTAGGGCAGCGAGTGTGCGTGTTGAGGGTGGGGGTGTTAATATTAGAAAGTAACAGGATGACAGTCGGCTCCCCGTACGCCGCCCGGCGTGTGTGTGTGTGTGCCGCACCGCTCGGGCTCACCGCGTGTTTTCAACGTCACACACCGTGTACTGCATTCCACAGCCAGTCACAAGCACACAACTGCACATAGACACACACACACATACATACACGGTGTTCCACATTTCTGCCCCGGTCACAAGAGTTTGGCTATCGGAGCTTAGTGTCCTGCCTCCTCAGCACTCTGCAGGCGGCTATTTCTGTCTGCCAAAGCCTCCAGAACACTCCAGTCACAGAACCAGAAAGAGAGAGAGAGAGAGAGAGAGAGAGCGAGATTTTATTTCTTGAATAGTGATTCCTCGTTAACTGGTTTCAAGTTCACAATGTGATCTTCAGGATATAAATCACTATTTATCACTCTCTCTCTCTCTCTCCCTCTCTCTCTGTTTCTTTTTCTGTCTCCCTGTGTGTGATTTCCATAATATTATAGGGTATGTAATAAGTCAGAGGTCTCTGTGTCAAAATAAAAACCACCCAGTCTGACTGCCCCCCCACACACATACATTTGTTTTGTTTAAAAAAAAATAGGAAAAAGCATGAGCTAAAAATTTAAGACATGAAGTCACATCTACTTCTGCTTCTGATTCTGAGGACTATATTTGTATTTGACATCAATCTGGATTCTGATCGATTTTACTTGAATGTGAACCATAAAATCAGATTTTTTTTTTCAGTGCTTTGTGTGTCCCGAGTCATTTTAGTTCGCTCCCCGAGCAACAGGTTGTTCTCTTGGTAAGTTAGATTCCTGGAAAGCCGAGATTTCAGTGCGTTCAACTTTTTCTTCAGCCTTCGTTCCTCGTATGTGGACAGATTCATATCAGCTGGCTTTAAAAATGACCGGAACTGTGGCCAGGCCGTCGGTACTGATTTAAGATAATCCAGCCTCGGTCAAGTCTCTGAGTGTGTGTGTGTGTGTGAATGAGGCCATTCTAGGACACTAGTCTTTTCACATTAATATCAGATGTGGTTATTTTCTGTCAGAAACTCTGATGTGGTAATCAGAGCTAAACTGTCTATTAATGCCTTCAGTGTGTAAAAAAAAGCTGAGGTCTTTTATTTCTTTATTGAGCAGTCAAAAGTTTGACTGTGTATTCAGTGGGACCATTAAACCATGGACCTGAAGATGTCCTAAGGTGTCTTCTGCAAGAACTGTAGCATTGCTCTTGTGGGTGCGTGTTCCAAATGTACTCTGTCGAGATGGCCTGATTTTGTGTGTGTGTGTGTGTGTGTGTGTGTGTGTATCTTGTAGGAGCATTGTAGCGTTGGCCTGAGTGTAGAATCGATCGCTGCGTTTCCACTCCATGCTTTATCAACCATGTGATCCATTAAAACCAGCCACTCTCCTGATAGCACGCTCTTCTACACACACACACACACACACACACACACACAACTGCCGTCACGAAGCTGCTCTTCCCTCGTCATTCCACACCAGTACCCTGCGCTGGTTCCCTGAGGAGAACGGGGGATTCCAATACTGCAGTAAAACCACTCATGCATTCAGTTAGCCCGCCTGGCCACAGACCGGCACGGACAATAAAACACACAGACACACACACAGACAGACAGACAGACAGACAAAGAATGACAAATTTAAAATTGAACACAAGTCACACAGAACACATGCAGACACACAGAATCAAAAAACATACATGCACAGACACTCAGCACATACTATCTAGTAGAAAAGAGTGAAAATTATTGACAGAACCGAGGGTTGTTTTTTGGGGTTTTTTTTCCACCAGGCCTAGATGGAGTCGAGGGAACTGAAGACTGACTGACTGAGGTGAAACAGAAGCGAGAGCAGAAGACGTCTGTTCACCTGCCGGAAGAGTCTGCGTTTTACTACAACTTTTATCTCGTTCCTCTTGACAATGGAGTTAGACCAAAAATTAAAAAAAAAAAAAAAAAAAGAAACATGATAGAAACTATTCAATTGATCTCTTCTCAACCACAACATGTGCCCCAGGGTGTGTAGATGCAGGCATATATGTGTGTGTGTGCGTGTGTGTGTGTGTATAAACGCGTTTAGTACATTGAGCCGCGGGGGTGGGAAAGTTTTTGCTCTAATACCACAAGAAGACATATAGGAACCTAATGCCCATTTTACATAAGACATGTGTGAATAAAAGCTTACATTACATCAGTATGCAAATTTCCAACATGTTCTTCCCTCTGGGGAAGCATTTAGTCTGTCATTTCTTCATCACATTCCTCCCTTCATTTTGTTCTAACCGCAAGATCCTGCTACTGGAAGACATAAGCATAACTCAAAACATTGGCTTCTCTCCAAGTATGTAAAAACTTATCTTATAGGATTTACCCTTGAACTTCTGACTCTTAACGACAGGTTGCGGTTTTCTTTACTTGTGTCTCATGATATCATAATTGTAAATTGGCCAAAAGAAAACAAACAAAACAAAAAAAAAAAAACAGGTGTAACTGGTTAGATTTAGATTTCTCCGAGTGAATCTTGGCGATAACTTGACGGCTTTTTAATGTACGTGTAATTACATCGGTGCGCATGTTTTTGCGTGGTATGTATCCACGTCTCTCAGTAGCTTTTACACAGGTCTAACGGAGTAGGAATAGGAGAGTTTGACTCAGTAATGCGTGTGTGTGTCCATGGAACAGACTTTATCCACACCTCCAAGTATACCCCTTCTTCTCCAAAGCGCGCGCGCACACACACACACACACACACACACACACACACACACACACTCGGAGCTTTCCTCGGCGGAATGGTCCAGTCTGTGCAGTCGAGAGAAGAGGAGGAGAGAAGACTGGGGGCAGCTGTATAACGGCACTCTTTCCTGGACCACATCCTCTCACTACCACCACAGCTTTCCACACCAATCAGCCTGCAGCCAGCTGGGGTTTCCACGACGACCTACTCTACTTCTTATTTCCTCTTTACTGGGCCTCTCTCTCTCTCTCTCTCTGTTTGTGTGTATATGTCTATGAGAGATGTTGAGTAATAGACCACGATGACCCGTGAAGCTTCGTATGTTAGCAGCTAGCAGCAGAAATACACAAACACGCGCACATGAGAGAGAGAGAGAGAGAGAGAGAAGGAAGGTAACGCTGATAACGGAAGAGAGAAAGGGGGGAGAATCAAACTTATTTCAAGCTCTTTCCTGTGTACCTTCCTCTTTGGAACTGCACGCTTGTGAGTTTTTGTGTTCATTAAAATGAGTTTATGCGCTTATGCTACATCTGAAAACTAAATTTAAATATGTGTGTAATCACACTTGTCTGGAGGAATGTGTGTGTGTGTGTGTGTGTGTGTGTGTGCGCGCGCGTGCTTTTATGTTATCCCTCTTAGTCTGTGTGCATGCATCTGTGTGTGTGTTTATCTGATTTCATTGGTGTTTGTGTGTGTGTGTGTGTGTGTGTTTTCTTTCTCTGGGACTGTCCCCCTGCAAAGGCAGTGGTTAGAGCTCAGGAAATGGTTACCAGAAAAAAGAAAAGAGAGAAAAATAAATGAAAGGAAAAGTAAAAGGTGTTAAAAAAAAAAAAAAAGACCCGCTCAAAGGCAAGTCTACATTTCCAAGAACAGCTTCATATCCAGCTCCTTCACCCTCTGTCCACTTACAAAATATCTGCTGACATTTGCACATAAAAATCACGTAAGACGTTTCAGTGAGATGCGATGAATCTGACAACTACTGTCACCGCTGTAAGAGTACATAAGCCTCGCACGCCAAACACTTCAAAGTTTTGGGGGTTTTTTTTCTCATTACTTTAGATTTTGGTTTGAAACATAACAAGAGAATAACCGATGGTTACCTTTAAAAAGAAAAATGTTCACAGGGTGTGTGTGTGTGTGTGTGATTACCCAGTGAAGGGCGTACTTGCTCTCGGCTGGCGAGTTTTTGCTGCTGGCTCGTTGAGTAGTCGAAGATTCGTTGTGTTTAAACCCTTTAGTGAACAAATACAAACTCTGGATTTCTGCCTCCGTTTCGTACTCGACGAAAACACGCTGTCAACAACTGTAAAGCGCGCGTGCACGAGCACATGCACACACACACACACACACACACACGAACATGCTTTACGAGTTCATTTTTTAAGCTGATGATGAACGACTCTGGCTGCGTTTTGTGTCAGCTGGGACGGACTCAGGACCGGCGGGAAACCTAAGTTTTACTAACTCCATAAATAATGAAAACACACATGCACACACATACAAGCGGTGAAGCAATGAGTAGGCTTCACATGGGCTAATATCTCACACGATATACACAGTAACGTTTGGCTCAGACAGTCAAGAGCGCCCCCTACAGGCCAACCCTTTTTTTTTTTGGTGGACTTTTAACGGGGACCCGTGGCAGTTGAGTTAATCCGTCAGCACAAGAGCCTTCAGAAGAATCACTCTGATACGTGCAAACTGAACAAGCATATTAAAACACATCTAATCTTTACTCTGTTAACAACAAGCCTATGTCTTTTAACTCTGTCAAAAGCACAGTATTTATGCACTACACAACACTTCCATTGTCACATATCTATTAAAAAAAATGTAAAAGTGACAGTGGTGTGCTGTCCTCAGTGGTCACTGTCAAACCAAAGAAGGAGATGTACGGAGATTCAGTGAGCTTTAAAACACTGAAGTGTTGTTGAGAGTGTCAGTGTGTGTGTGTGTATGTGTGTGAATATAGGCCATGAAAGGAACATCCTGGCCTCCAGCAGGGGGGTTGTTTTGTGTTTACCAGCCACCCCCCCCCACACACACACACAGCTGCGGCTAAAACCCCCATCGAAACTCCTCCGAATTTACCGGTACCAGCAGTACGCCCCGTCCCAAAACCGTCTCCGAGCTCACGGTACGTTTCGATTCGCCTCTTACGCTCCTATTTCTTGATATACTCCATGTAATCTGACAGTTCAGCTAAACTTTCTTTTTTTTTTTGGAGTCTTTTTTTGGATTGATTTTGGAGATAAAAGGTCGACGCGACCTACTGGCAGTTTCAGAGCGAGAGAAGCAGACGCCGCTTTCACCTGTGTCTGAAAAAAAAAAAAGAAAAGAAAAAAGAAAAAAAAAGAAAGGCATGCCTTCATCGTCGGATTGAATCTTAAATTGTGGTTTTAAATCCTCTCAAACGGGCTTGGGGGAAATGATTTTTGCAGGACGCTATTTGTGTAGTAATTTATAGCTTTGGGGCTGCAGGCCACTGGAACTGCAAATAAATCAAACCTGGAGTTTGGAAAAAAAAAAAAAAAAAAGAAGCTAGAAAAAAAAAACCCATAAGCGTTACTTGTACAAACGATTGAAATTTCAGGAACGTGATTTGCATACGTTCTGTTCTTATACCACAAACAGAGGATATGCAAACGAGGCCACTGAACGACCCCGCCCACATTTCCGTTCTCTTCAAAATGAAAAAAAAAAAATAAAAAAAATTAAGAATAGAGATACATATTCATCAGAAACCATTGAAGGTTTACAACGTTTTATTGTAGAGCTTTTATATAACAGTTTGTACAAAGATTAGCAAAAAAAAACCCAAAACAAAACAAAAAAAAAACAAAGTCCATCTGCTTCAATTCAAACAGGGGAAAAAAAATACTGTTGACTTTATTTTTGATGAGAGATGTTGTAGTGAGAAGGCTAAATTCTGCTGGACACGTGAAACCCCAGAGATGGAGCTAAAAGAAAAGAAAGGAGAGGGGGACTGTATAGGAGAAAGCAAGGGGTCGATGGTCAGCGTTTGGTCCAGGTTACGATGGCTTAAGAATCGAAAGGCGATTAACGGTCGGGGGTCAGAGGGCGTCCGTGTTCAAGAGCGGGTGTATTTTCCCCAGATGTGAAGCATGAAGACAGACGCGATGAAGAGCAGACTCATTACCAACACCGGCACCGGACCACTGCAAAGGACCAGAGAGAGAGAAAGCGTTAGAACTAAGTCACTTGTGTTCAGTGATAACGGACTCATTACCAACACCGGCACTGGACCACTGTACAGGACCAGAGAGAGATAAAGCGTTAGAACTAAGTCACTTGTGTTCAGTGATAACGGATCTAACGCATGTGTATGCGCATTCAGTGGAACAAGCAGAGCTAGTAGTGCACAGCAGAGCACACATGCGTGCGCATGCGCGCACACACACACACACACACACACACACACACACACACACACACACGCTCAGCAGACTAACGCACATTGCTCTGCATCCTTTAGAAAAAAAAAACCCTTCTGCATACTTAATGAATTAGTCACAACACAGACAGACACGTACCTGCACCCGCATTGTCTGACACACACACACACACACGCAAACACAAACACACATGCACGCACACACACGCACCTACACACACACGCAAACACAAACACACATGCACGCACACACACACACACAAACACACGTGCACGCACACCTACACACACACGTGCACGCACACCTACACACACACACACACGCACACAAACACACATGCACGCACACATAAACACACATGCACGCACACACGCACGCACACCTACACACACACACGCACGCACACCTACACACACACACGCACACAAACACACATGCACGCACACACGCACGCACACCTACACACACACACACACACACACACACAAACACACATGCACGCACACACACACGCACGCACGCACACCTCTACGAGATGACAGGGGCAGGGGGACACCTGCTGGAGACTAAGCTGACACATGACGATTAGAAAGAGCGAGGAAGAGACTACTGACACCATCATGGCTGCCTGCTCCTCAAAACCCACATACACCTGCTCTGGTTTTAAGCCTTCAAACACTCATCTACCTGGAGGCAACTTTCGTCATGTGATCGCCCCGCTCACAGACATAACTGAAGGAAACAAATAATGTGATTTAAAATGAGGAAAACGCTCAATTTGTTTTTATGACTGACAGTTCCGGTCAATTCCTGCTCCTCTCCCAAAGGGCCAATCAGGACCGGCAGTGCTGATCATGTGACGCAGAGGAGGGGTAATTAGGATTATAAACGCCTGTGAGAGGTGCGGGGCTAACAAGCCGGCCAGCTAACGAGAGACTTTATTAAGACAGGAACTGACCGTCCCCTGGGTCGCTAGGCAGCCGCGTAACCATGCCGACTCAAGGCCCACCCCCCAAGCTTTAATTGATGTGACCTTTTAGAATGGAACTTTAATTAAGCTCCAATACACACACACGCCCAATCTGAGGAGAGAAAACTCTCCACATAAATAAACCCCACACACACACACACACACACACACACACAGAAACACAGACCTGTGACCAAGGACGTGTCCACTAAGAAGCTGATGAAATTCAGAAGTCTGTCACATATTACAAATTTTTCACCATGTCTGCCAGTAATTCTGCATCGACTGGGTTTCTTAATTACAGCCTAGATACTGACACATAGAAAATGCCTCGGCTCCCAGTCTATGATTATCTAGAAGCTTCCAAAACACTGTCATGCCGTTGTGTTATTCTAGCACACGGCAGAATACATCTCCAGTCTTTTTACCGCCCATTTTAACAACCACTTCCCTCTGGCCACTCCCACTGGTTTTCTGATCTGACAGGTCTGCTTCACCAAAAAAAAAAAACAAAAAAAAAAAGCAACCTGTAACTGCCAAAATTCAAAATAAAAATCCGTTATACGAATGCTACATTCAAATGAACGCGAAGCATAGGTATAATTAATAATGACTATAGCATTTGCTCTGTGTAGAAAATTACTACTGATGACACCCATACTTTTGGACGTTTTAATAAAAAGTTTACTACACAGGTTTAAGAGTGTGGAGGTGTAGGAAAGCAATAATATTTTATCTACACACACACACACACATGCCCAGACACACACACACACACACACTAGGAGGGAAATCGGCGGGAGAGAGATCAAATAAAGACGGGGCTTGAGCCCAAGAGGCCAATTTCCTGTCGTTAAAATTTCATGTTTATCCTCATAAATGCTAAACCTCCCAGAACCCCCCCCCCCCCTCCCTCGGCCCCTCTCTCGTGTCACTTCCTGTAGAGCAGAAAGGATGAATTAAAAATGAGTGCCTCTGTGTGTGTGTGTGTGTGTGTATGAGAAAAGCTTAAGCATCCTCACTCATTACTACATCATATGAACAGGCCATGAATGAGGTGGCCACAGTAAAAACAACCCCTGATTACTATTATTAGCATTAAATTTAATATATTACCCACTCCGCATACAGGATACTAGTTACTGAGCTGCGCCACAATGTGGGTGCGAGTTTGAGACTTCATCTATACCTTTTTGCCTAGTCAAACTTTCTGTGTGCCTGTAAGACCTGAAGACCTGATCAAGTCCTTGGAATCGTGTGTGTGTGTGTGTGTACGTGTATGTATGTGTGTGTGCCCCTGCATGTATGTATGTCTATGTGCGTGAATGTGCATGTGTGTGCGCGTGTATTCATGTGTGTGTATGCGTGTGTGTGTGTGCGCGTGTATTCATGTGTGTGTATGCGTGTGTGTGTGCGTGTGTGTGTGCGCGTGTATGCGTGTGTGTGTGCGCGTGTATGCGTGTGTGTGTGCGCGTGTATGCGTGTGTGTGTGCGCGTGTATGCGTGTGTGTGCCCTTACACTTTCAGGCCTGGTGAGTCCTCTGTGTAAAAACGCCACATGCCCCCTGTCCCACCGCTGCCGGCGGCTCTGCCGGCGCTTCGTGTGCCGCTGCTCGTGGCTTTTCTGAGGGAAGAGAGAAAAAGACAAGGGAAAGAAAGAAAAGGTTCCAGTTAAAAGAAAGTGAAAAAAAAAAGAAAGAAACAAAAAAAACACCACACAATCCCAAAATTGCTTTGTGAGAGTGTGAGAGGCCAAGCTTTTAGTGTGGAGGCTCTACAGACCCTTTAAAAAAAACAAAAAAGAAAGGAAAAAAAAAAGAAGAAGTGACTTGTCAATCAAAGCCAACTCCAGAGAGCCTAGCAGCAGTCAGCAGTGGAACAGATCACGGAGTGTGCAATGATTACATTAATGATTGACAGACTGTCAGCAATGACGCTGGCTATATCAGGGCTCAAACGACAAGCCCACTGACTCATCAGCACAGCTCAAAGGTGTTGTGATATCACAGTGATGTAATCACAGTAGACCAATCACAGTCTCTGCAGCTCAACTAATCGATCAGACAGACAGGGACGGATTTAGAGTGTCCGCTGTCCTATCTGTTCCTCACACACACACAACCATTAGGATGAATGGGAATCTACTACAGAAAGAGAGAGACAGAGAGAGAGATGGTGTGATTGTATGGATGATGTGAGTGTTGTAGTTTTACCTCTGTCTGACTGTATGGATGATGATGTGAGTGTTGTAGTTTTACCTCTGTCTGACTGTATGGATGATGATGTGAGTGTTGTAGTTTCACCTCTGTCTGACTGTATGGATGATGATGTGAGTGTTGTAGTTTTACCTCTGACTGTATGGATGATGATGTGAGTGTTGTAATTTTACCTCTGTCTGACTGTATGGATGATGATGTGAGTGTTGTAATTTTACCTCTGTCTGACTGTATGGATGATGATGTGAGTGTTGTAGTTTCACCTCTGTCTGACTGTATGGATGATGATGTGAGTGTTGTAGTTTTACCTCTGTCTGACTGTATGGATGATGATGTGAGTGTTGTAGTTTTACCTCTGTCTGACTGTATGGATGATGATGTGAGTGTTGTAGTTTTACCTCTGTCTGACTGTATGGATGATGATGTGAGTGTTGTAGTTTTACCTCTGTCTGACTGTATGGATGATGATGTGAATGTTGTAGTTTTACCTCTGTCTGACTCTATGGATGATGATGTGAGTGTTGTAGTTTTACCTCTGTCTGACTGTATGGATGATGATGTGAGTGTTGTAGTTTTACCTCTGTCTGACTGTATGGATGATGATGTGAGTGTTGTAGTTTTACCTCTGTCTGACTGTATGGATGATGATGTGAGTGTTGTAGTTTTACCTCTGTCTGACTGTATGGATGATGATGTGAGTGTTGTAGTTTTACCTCTGACTGTATGGATGATGATGTGAGTGTTGTAATTTTACCTCTGTCTGACTGTATGGATGATGATGTGAGTGTTGTAATTTTACCTCTGTCTGACTGTATGGATGATGATGTGAGTGTTGTAGTTTCACCTCTGTCTGACTGTATGGATGATGATGTGAGTGTTGTAGTTTTACCTCTGTCTGACTGTATGGATGATGATGTGAGTGTTGTAGTTTTACCTCTGTCTGACTGTATGGATGATGATGTGAGTGTTGTAGTTTTACCTCTGTCTGACTGTATGGATGATGATGTGAGTGTTGTAGTTTTACCTCTGTCTGACTGTATGGATGATGATACGAGTGTTGTAGTTTTACCTCTGTCTGACTGTATGGATGATGATGTGAGTGTTGTAGTTTTACCTCTGTCTGACTGTATGGATGATGATGTGAGTGTTGTAATTTTACCTCTGTCTGACTGTATGGATGATGATGTGAGTGTTGTAATTTTACCTCTGTCTGACTGTAGAGCCAGCTGCACGGGGGGCCACTGTCTTACTGGGGGAGCGGCTGGAGGCGCCCACATTAGTCGCACTAGCTGCAGGTCCAGGCTAGAGAGAGTGAGAGAGACACAGAAAGAGAGAGTGAGAGAGAAACAGAAATGTATCAATACAGTGTTACAATAAAAGGCAGAACATATACAAGATTTTTCCTTCACTCTGTATTTTGTCATTAACTGTTCTAACACACTAGGTAGTCTCCCAGTACCGGATATAAGCCATAGCCAAACGTATGTGAAAAGTTATGAGACATAATCAGCCTTCATTAACTAGACCCAATATCTGCAGACTAACACTATTATGCGAGCAACAGGTTCTCTCAAGAAACACTGTCACATGTGCTCTAATAAATGGCACGCACAAGCTCACTAAAGCTGCAGATGTTTATTAAAAAGTCGGTAATAACAAAGGGTAGAGCCTTTCCACGGCGAGGTGTACAGTAGAACTACGACAGTCCAAAACAGCCACGTCTGCAAACTGGCCATTACAGTTAACCAGCTATTTAGCTAACCATTCACGTTAAGGCAGCTGGACCACCGTCAGCAATAACACTGACTGAAATTTTCAGTTATCGTGTAAGAGGTGATCATTTTAAATGCATTCCGTCACAAATGGGCATTGAAAATATCTTCATTTATGAAATTATAGATATGAAGTTTGAATGAGCACCGGTGTAGCGGCTAGTTAGCTGCGACGCTGTCAAATTGCACGGAAAACACTACTATTCGTGACAGTAAATAGTGATAAACTGAGGAAACTAATGCACATTATGCTGAGAAAACCTAATATACTTACCATTTTATCTAACCTCTGAAGTGTCGAAAAGGTATAAAAAGTAAGACTTCTAGTTCTTCAAATCGTCCCCTGTAAGTGAGCACCAGCGAAACCGAAGGAGCAGGGTAAAAGAAAGACTGTTTAATGATGACGCTTCTCTGGGAAGGCCACGACAACGCATAGAAGGACCGATTTAGTAGTTTTTCTTTTGCCTGATTAAAACGGAGATTCCTTGACAGAATACGCTCACATTTAATGTCCGTGTACGATAAACAATGATATTGAGTATAAGTAAATATTTTGTTTTAATGGTTTAAATGTTCAAGTAATGTATTTATAATCTTTGAACTAATGTTTATAAACAGGATAGTTCAAAGACAGGTGAACGTAAAGCAGTGACGTGTCTCCTCAGCTGATTCGCCCTGAATGTGAGGACATTTTGGCTCAACCAAGGAGCACCTCGCATAGAATTTTTCATACAAAGCTGAGCCATCATGGCAGCTAACACGCACAGTTGTCTCGTTTCGTTGTCCATACATTTGACAGTACAGGTGAGTGTAGATTAGCACTGTCTTATTTCCAGATATATAAAATTGGCTTGCTATAGTTAAGCAAATATAGTATATTGCATTTGCTTTGTAAAGATGTTAGTGAAGAGTTTCGGTGCATAATATGTACACGTGTGACTCCAGTTACTTGTATACACGAGCGATGGCAGTTCAAATGGGTTAAGACAAGATTGTCAGTCGTGAAGATATACAGGATATACATTACATTAAGACAAGTTTATGTTAGCGGTATCATTTTACAGTGTTTATTTTTTTCTAGCCACTCGGCCACTTCTAAGAAACTTTCTACGAGGATTAGCGTTTTTTTTTATTAGCCGGTCTTAAGATTCATCTCAGAGTGACACAATTAGGCTGTGATCCTTATCAGTGGACGTAGATAAAGAGTTAAACATGGTTAAACCCGGTTAAAGTTATCTTTTGTTTCTAGGTACGTAACCTATTTTGTTATGATAGAATGTTCTCTGTACCCCAGAATCTTAACATTTGATTGTGTCTCTGTCTCCATAGTAGCAGGATGGTTCGGGTGGTCTTCCTGCACCCTGATCTGGGTATAGGTGGTGCAGAGAGGCTGGTGGTGGATGCGGCCGTGGCTCTCCGTTCTCGTGGTTGTAGCGTTCAGATCTGGACTGCTCACTACGATCCACATCACTGCTTCTCGGAGACCCTCTCTCCAGACCTGCCCGTAGTGTGTGTGGGTGACTGGCTTCCCACTAGCGTGTTTGGATACTTCCATGCCCTATGTGCCTACCTGCGAATGATCTATGTGGCATTTTACCTGATCTTCCTCAGCGGAGAGGAGTTTGATGTCATCTTCTGTGACCAAGTATTATATTTTCCTCATCCATTTTTTTCCTTTTCTTTCTCTTTTTGTTCATTTTTAAGTATAGGTAGACAGTGATGTTGCTTCCAATTGCTTCTCTCCCTCTCTCTCTCTCTCTCTCTCTCTCTCTCTCTCCCTCTCAGGTTTCTGCGTGTATCCCTGTGTTGCGTCTAAGCCGTCACAGGAAGAAGGTCCTGTTTTACTGTCACTTCCCTGACCAGCTGCTTACACAGCGACGCTCGCTGCTGAAGCGACTTTACCGCGCTCCAATCGACCGTCTGGAGGAGGTAACCACCGGCATGGCGGACCGTGTGGTTGTCAACAGTCGTTTCACTGCCGGTGTCTTCAAACAGACTTTCCCACGTTTGTCAGGGGTCAAAACAGACGTTTTGTATCCCTCGCTGAACTTTTCTGCCTTTGACGGAGAAGTGGATGACATTGGAGGGCTGGTTCCTGAAGGGAGGAGCTTTGTCTTCCTGTCAATCAACCGCTACGAGCGGAAGAAAAACTTGCCATTAGCTTTGCAGGCATTAGCGGCTTTGAGGGAAAGAGTGGCTAAGAAGCAGTGGGACCGTGTGCACTTGGTCATGGCTGGCGGTTACGACGAGCGTGTGCTTGAAAACGTGCAGCATTACGAAGAGCTGCGCTCACTAGCGACCTCCCTAGGCCTGGAGGACCGCGTGACATTCCTCCGATCTTTCTCTGACAAGCAGAAAGTTGCTCTCCTACACGGCAGCACCTGCGTACTTTACACACCCAGCAACGAGCATTTTGGTATTGTGCCCGTGGAAGCTATGTACACCCGTTGCCCCGTCATTGCCGTCAATTCCGGCGGGCCCCTGGAGTCTGTCTCGCACGAGGAGACCGGTTTCCTGTGCGAGCCCACCCCGGGGAGCTTCTCGGAGGCCATGAAACACTTCGTGTCGGACCCGCAGCTCAGGCAGCGCATGGGAGAAGCCGGCAGAGAGAGGGTCCTAAAATATTTCTCTCTAGAAGCTTTTACCGAACAGCTGTACAATCACATCCTTAGCCTGACCCATTGACATTATGACATCATAATGGAACCTCACATGGCGAGGGTTCCATTTGTTCTTTTGACTGGCGCATTCCACATTCCCCAATTCTAGTTGCTGAGCTGGGAACCAATGGAAGAATGTTTTCTCCAATTAAAGAAAAGAGCACTGGAGGTGTTAGGAGTTTACTTGGGTGAGGGGTCTGGCTGTGGGGACAATAGCGGCTCCAGACCTGACCAAGGGGAGAATGCCTGGCGTGTGACTGACTGAGACGTTAATGAATTACTGTGTCCTGGCTGCTTGCATCGATCTTGTGTCTCATCTCAGGGCCTAAGTAGAGTGTCTGAAGCCTGTGTGTGTGTGTGTGTGTGTGTCCACTGCTTTTTTTTTTTTTTTCTTAAACTGTACACCATTAGAGAGTTTCCGGACGGGGCGTGGAGTGGAAATCGATGGGGAATTTTGTGCCCTCTTATGCCTTCCAGTGCAAAGGGTTTTGTTCAATGAGAACAATGGAGCATGTTGATAGAAGGAGGAAAAAAAAAAGAAGGAAAAAAGCTCATACCCAACTCAAACAAGAGGTCTGTAATAAGTTACTGAGAGTGCAGCGCGCGGAGAAAGTTTTTCTAAGAGACAGAAGGTCATGTTCCGTTATTGGGTTTGACGGGTTTGTTAGCGAGTTTCCCCACAGATGAAACTTTATTGATAGGAACCTCAGATCATCATTAAACGAGGTGACAAACTCTTGTCTGTGTTCTTGTTTGTTTGTTTCTCACTACAAAGGCTTACATGGTGGTTTATTTATGGATACTTTATGTGTTTAATAGTGTATATTTTGCTCTTCTCACACATTGAATAGATTTCAGTTATGCAAGACTTCACAATGGTACTTTTGTTCAAAAGGTAACATCTAAGATGTTAATTATGAGTACACAAACCATATTATTATTACTATTATTATAATAATAATAATTATTATTATTGGTAAATTGGAGTTATTAAATTGCCTCTAGGTGTGACTATGTTTGTCTGTGTGTGTCTGCCCTGAGACGGACTGGCGACCTGCCCAGAGTGCTTTTCCGCCTTTCACCCAATGAATGCTGGGATGCGCTCCCACAACCCCCGCCACTCTAATTAGGAAAACTAGCTTAGAAAATGTATTATTTTTATAATTAGGAAAGCTAGATTATTATTATTATTATTATTATTATTATTACTATGAGAACAATTTTAAATGTGCGCTCAAGCGTAATCCATATCCTCAGCTCCCATTTCTCTCATCTAGAGAACTGTCATGTAACATATCCCGTAGTCATTGCTTGATTTCCTTCCTTTCAAATAATGACATTGATAATAATAATAATAATAATAACAATAATAATAATAATATACGTTTATTTAGAGCCCAGTATCACTATTTATAGTCTCAAAGTGCTTTACGTGTCTATAACAAAGTCATTTCATTCATTACAGAATGAAACATAAGAATTCATTGTACTTGACATCGTTAATGATTTCCTCTACGTATTTACCATCACACCCCACAATGCCGTACTGTACTTTGCCGTACTTTGATATCTGGGTTAGCGTGTTCAGAACAGGGATGTGAACCATGTCCGCTGCGTCTCGTGCTTTTCTACGAGCCCCACTGCCGAGAAAGTCTGCTCGCGTGACATGGCTAAGCAGTAAATTGTACCGAAAGTTCTAAACCCCCCACCCCTGTACAGCTTTTCATTTTGGTCTACATTCAGTGCACGCACCAACATTAACTGCGAGTGTTTTTTCCTTGCGCAACTTGTATATACTGAGAGTCAGGTGGGTTTTTTTTTTCTTTTCTTTTTTCCCTTTTTTTTCCCCCCAAACACAGCTACACAGGCTCTTAATAGAATATCAGGTATGTAATTCGAAAGAGTGGTAGAATATAACAGATATTACAGATGTATTAATATTTTAATATTTTATCTAATGTCCGAAGTCACGTCCTTCGGACATGAGATAAGCCGCGGGTCCAGTCAGCGGAGCGACGAAGCTGTTTTTGCGAGCGAGGCAAGTGAACTCAGGTACAGCCAGTGAGCAGGTCTCTGTAACCACGAGATAACGGTAAAGTCACGGGCTCGTGTGTGTTTAATTAATAGTACGAGGGGCTGAGGGTGTTTTTAAATAGGTTTTAATTCCGTTAGAGAGACGGTCAGATCGATGTCCAAGCTTGCTCCGGCATCCGTTTTGTTGGCAGTTTGAGAGCATCGCTGCCCGTATTTGGTCATTAACACTCGAAGCATTAACTATGGCGAGATTATTTTTACCCTCACACACTGATTGGGTCTTAATCATGCAATAAGAGCAGGATTATGAGGCGAAGCCAATGCGTAAATCACACCACAACGTTAACCAGGTCACGCCAGATAACCTTCAGAGCGATAGACCGGGTTACTTCCCTCTGCGTTTACTCGTTTGTGCGCGAATACTGTACCCCACACCCAGATAACTCCAGACAGAAATACAAAAGAGGCATGTCAAGATTTAATAAATTCTCTAATGTTTTGGTGTAAAGTGTTAAAAAGCGTTGTAGAGCGTTTAAAGAGTTTCTTAACTTATGGTGACCTCCCTCGTATTTTTACTCTTTATGTCTTCTTAGATATTTGCTTTATTGATGTACTGTATCGTTGCCTCGTAATTAAACCACGCTGAATAAAACCTCTGTTGTTCCGTTTCAAACGAATTACTTCGACTGGAGTATGACAAACACACACACAAGCAGAAATGCACACAGAAAGATAATAGTCTGTTTCTCTCTTTAATATGACAAATTTAACTCCAAACAATTTGTATTCATGACACGCTTTTTAGTGTTTTCGTACATGGAACACGCTAACGAATTATGTATCTCGAATTTTAGTGCTCCTATAAAATATTCAGAACCATTAGCATATATCTTGGGAGGGTTATCAGTGTTGTGTGAGGAGTAAGCTTTGATTTACACGCTTGGTATAAAACAATCTCGCTGGGGATTTTGGGAAGGTTTTTAATAAAGCAATCAATAACGTCTTCCTATGTTGTGTTATGACCAAAATGATAGCCTCAATAAAACCAGATATTTATCACTTTAAGAAACACTGTGTGACAAATTCAAACACGGGCAATGTTCTCTCTCTTTCTCTCTCTCTCTCTCTCTCTCTCTCTCTTTCGCTATAAGAAAAAGAACTGGTGGATTTTGCGAAGCTCGGTGAGCAGATGTTTATTTGGTTTTAATTCGCGCTGTTTTTTGGAACATCACTTCCATCCATTTCCTGCTTCCAGAACCCTAAGCTGAAATCAAGGGGAAAGCAGCGTTTCGTGCATAGGATTTTGTAACTGCTTATTTATCCATTATTCACAACTGTTAAGTAGAGCTGCAAAAACTCTTTCCTTAGTGGACCTGTGTGTATGTGTTTGTGTATTTGAGAGAGAAAGAGAGAGAGAGAGAGAGGATTGAATGGGAGATGAAGTTAAATGTAAGGGTGTCCTTTTTGACATTTGCAGAGATCAAACTGAAATTGATCATGGAGCGTTGATACTAGCAGTAAGACCGTGTAGTATAAATCACAAAATCATAAATCTATGTTTGAATCCTGAGGGGTCCAGGCTGAGGTTCCTCAGGTTTTAATCTCCTGACCCAGTCATGTAAAGGTGAATAAAGAACAGGCCCTGTTACACTGAGAGAAATGAGACTCAAAAAAACAGCCCAAAACAATCTCTTTATGGGCCACTTTATTAATGAGGAAGCGATGACAGATTCTCTCTCTCTCTCTCTCTCTTTCTCGCTCTCTCTCTCTCTCTCTCTCTCTCTCTCTCCCTTTATCTCTCTCCCTCTCTCTCTCTCTCTCTCTCTCTCTCTCTCTCTCTCTCTCGCTGCATGTGTGTGCGCGTGCTTCTTTGCCTCAGGACTGGACCAGGTGTTTAAGGTTCTTATTGTGGTCCTGCTGCTTTCTTTAGGGGCGATCAGAACTGAGGAATGTGTGTGTGTGTGTGTGTGTGTGTGTAGCAAGGGCTCCTGGTGATCCTGGCTGTTTTCCAGTCTTCAGTTAGCCCACAATCAGCTAACTGTCACTCAAAACTCACAGACTGACACCACACGCATTCACTGG
>NC_044503.1:29241983-29271983 GCF_902362185.1 Chanos chanos | reverse complement strand
TCTTCCCTGAAACCTTAAAAGCCATTGTTCCACGATCAACAGCTAAGATCCTCCTCAAAATCATAAAAGATAAGCATTGCATAAATACATATATGTATTTCATTATTCAATATTTATTTACAGTTGGGGGGGGGGGGTTTCTGTCATAGGTGTTGTCATTTTAATGGTATACCTGATGGAGATTTGTAAATATGCACAAACTTGCATAATGATAAATGTTTACAGAGTTCAGGGACACATTTCCACTGTTGGACTTTCGCCATCTTAATGCCAAGCACGAAAAGTCTCTCAAAGCCTCTCAAGTTGTCACAGAGTCCAACAAAAGCATGATTTACACCAAATAAGAGTTTCATATCAATGGAGTAATAACACATATCAGTGTACAGTAAAATGGATTAGTGTAAGCCATAAGTAGAAGCAAGCAGTGTAGAGATTTTAGAAATATTAGCTTTTAAAAGACATCAACTTGAAATTGGGATTGGTCGTGCAACATTTTGGTAAAAATGTAAGTCTGTCAGACAGAATCACACACACACACACACACACACACACACACTGACATGCGCACGCATGCACACACACACACACACACACACACACACACACATGCACACACACACACACACACTTGCATGCGCACGCATGCACGCACACACACACACACACAGACACACGCGTGCGCGCACACACACACACACACACACACACGCACACACACAGGAGTAAGAAACCGACTGAGTGTGACAGTTCTATTGGATGCTGTTGTGCTATATGTCATTAAGCACCAAGTACACTGGTGGACAGTTTTAAAAAATCGCCCTGTTAGAGCTCTTTCCACAACCTGTCTCTGGGACTTTTATTTTGTCTCTGAGGGATTTTACAATGATGACAAAGAGCTGGAACTGCATGTCAGTCAGTCAGAATAATGTGTATATAAAGCCATGTCAGAGCAACAGGGAACCTTAGAGATGTGTTTTTTTTTCTTTTCTGAGAGGCACAAATCCATCTGCTATTTGTTACACGCACTCATCCCTGCATCCATCCATCCGTCTATCCGTCCATTCAACCACTTCCATCCACACTTACATGCATAATTAATATACTGAGATAAATGAATTAATTTGTTGAGTGTTTAACCTTAAAATAAACTATATACATCTTCACTGACTGTACGGACTTATAAATATCTGTCTAGCTCTGTGCGCATCCACAGTTCTGTGAAATTCCTTAGAACATTACAAGACGACTCTAAAATGGGCCAAGCACTGAATGAATATTTCAACAATGGACTGATTAATGCTAGAGCACGTAGCGGTTTCCTATTGGAACGCTAGTCTGACAGTCTATCGATTAACGCTGAGGGAAAGACAGAAGAGGCAGAGAGGAAACGGAGAGTCGGGGATGCGATTGGACCAAACCAACGCGTCGCAAAAAAACAAGAAAAAAAATGTCTTTAGGACTGCCTGATAAATAAGCCTCTCAACCATGGCTATGGAGAATCGCGATAAGCCTCTTTTAAAGGCATATGTCTCCACTTTCACAATGGAGACTGCGAATAGAGTGAAAGTAAATCTGATGTGTCGTAAATCCCTCTCGGAGCGGATTGGTTTTGCCCTATTCACCAGTCATATTCCGAGTCTCCGCATCCATACCCCTCCCTTGCCCGGTTAGACCGAAGAACAAAATACTGCGTTATTGGCTAGGTTATTCACTTATCTTATCAGAATGTATAATGAGTTGATTGACGTTAGTATAGCCGAAGCTAAGCACTGAAATGCGAGGGACAACCCGTATCCCCATCTATTCGTAATATCTTTAAATAGCATCGCTTGGGTTGAACGAAGTCATGTTACCCTTGCCCAGTCTGCTGCAGCTCATTCTGTTGCTGGAACTAGAGTTTTGGCGAGGAACCGAAGCCAGTCCGACTGATGATAATGCACTCCGGACCGGCCATGGAGACCACGGCGAACCGGGGCATGCGGAACCGCATAAGGATTCATACAGCACCTTTGCCTCGGAGTTCCTAGAGTCCAGATACCTTTCCGACGAGGGTAAACAAACAGTGATCGTTTACTGCCTTTTTAGCCAATCAAATGAATTATCCCGGCGTTTCGCTTTGCTTTTGAAGTGCATTTTTTGAATAGTCAAGAAGCTGAGAATGGCATTCAGTAGAGCATTGGAACCCCGCTGATGGCTCCGACGCCTCTCATAGCTTATGATGTGTTCTTGTGTTATAAAAGATTACTGATCGGTTAATTATAATAATCACCAGATCTTGTTTGTTTGTGTATTTGTTTGGTTGGTTTATTGATTGACGTTAAGTGGTGACTAGGCCCTTGTATTAAACACTTAAATAATCCTTCGGTGAACCGCATAGCCCGCGATCAGCACCTTGGTCAGCACCCCGCTGTAGCGTTGGGGGAAACTATCTACATCCGGTCGACCCCCCCCCCCCCCCCCCCCCCCCACTTAACCACCCCATACGTTGACTGCACAACGAGTTCAGATGAGAGCCTATGCACAACAATAACGTCATTTGTTTGGATTTTTCAGTGGATATAAATGAGAACATAGTCTTGCATAAAAACTCTGTTAATTGGATTCCCTTGTGTAACATTGTTTTGTGATGGCGCCCTCAGGGTACCCTTTCCCCACCGCGCCTCCCGTCGACCCGTTCGCCCGCATTAAAGTCAGCGACTGTGGAGTCACTAAAGGGTGCATCAGGTGAGTAACAGGAGATAAACAGTGAACGAGAGAGAGAGAGAGAGAGCGAGAGAGAGAGAGGAGAATAGTTATAATAAAGTGCTATTTTAAAAGAGAATAAACCCCTGACAATTCTAATGTACTTGTGCTGTTTTCCATAATGGAGATGTGTAGTCGCAGTAACTGGTGATCAACAGAGCATGATGAAACATGTTGAAATAGCACTTACTGTGACGTTAGAGTCTTATATTCAGCTCTAGTCTTGTGCACACTCATGTGTTTCTAATGCAAGCCTGACCAGTCAAGCTAAAGGCAGTCAGCAGAAAATTCTGGAACATCAAACATGAATGCACATCTTCCGCCACGTTAGGGTTTTGCAGAATAGTAGCGTTGGTCAATCTTCCCGTCTATTTGGAAATGTTAAATTTATAATTTAGACACATGGTGACATAGTAACCAAACATAGTAACCAAACGCGGACATCAGTTCTCCCATACATTGCGTGTATACTGTATGCATATCTGTGAATGTACCTGTTAAGAAGGTGTATATAACGTGTGTGTGTGTTTGTGTGTGTGCGCAGGTATGGGAAACCAGGCTGCGATGCTGAGACCTGTGACTATTTCCTGAGTTATAGACGTATTGGGACGGATGTGGAGTTTGAACTCAGCGCAGACACAGACGGCTGGGTGGCCGTCGGCTTCTCCTCCGACAAGAAAATGGTGAGAAAAGAAGAGAAAATGAAAGAGCGCGAGAGAGGAACAAACGTTTTTTGAATGGCGAAGTGAAGCAGAACACTGTTTAACTTCTTTTCCTAGACAGAAGTATAACTATGTCACAAAACAGCCTGTAGCCAGTTACAATGAAAACAAAAGTTTTTTTTGGTCAGGTAAAAGTAGAGTGTAGATTAATAGTTTTATGTAATGACCTAAAGAACAGTCCTCTGGATCAGTGTCCAATCAGAGAACAACACCCCTTAGGATGAGCACCCAATCAGAAAACAGTGCTTAATGCATGATTGCATTGTATCTTTGTTTAGCACTGAGAGAGAAAATGATCATTGTTTTTCTTGACACAAACCCTCTCAATAGGAACATTCTTTAATGAAAGCGTCAGTATGTTAAGCATTGGAATCATTAACCTGTTCTGAGATCAGGTTTTTCAGGCAGTTGAGTGTTCAGCTTTATAGGAAATTCTGTTCTGAGATCAGTGCTCAGTGATATTTAAAGGATCTGCTGTCGATAACATGTTTTTGTACTATTTTTCCCATGCTGTTTGAATTCGGCTGTGTTCCACATGGGTGTGTGTCTGCCCGGGCCACACACACTCTCTCACCCTCTCTCATTCAGCTCTGGTCACCTCTGATTGGCAAGGTGGTTGTCGCAGCGTAGAGCTCAGCCAATGGCAGTCTCTTCCAAACATGTCACACTGCTCTGTTAGCTCATTGTGTGAAAAACTCCCCCCCAAAAAACGAGGGTATTTACCTCACAAATATCAGAGGTTCTCCTTCTCCTTGACCGAGGTAGCCACAGCGTGTGAGGGGCCGCTCTGACTAATTAAGACTGAATGTTCTGAAATTTCAAAATAAAAAAAGAGGGGAAAAAATGAGGAAGGAAAAAAATTAGGGTGTTTATTTGCGGACAACAGGAAAGAACAGTCGTTGTTCAGGAAACAGCCAATGAGGATTTGAGTAAACGTGACCCCTTTCTCAGGGAGGCGACGATGTCATGGGCTGCGTCCACGACGACAACGGGCGCGTGAGGATCCATCACTTCTATAACGTGGGCCAGTGGGCAAAGGAGATCAAACGCAACCCCGCCCGGGACGAGGAGGGCATCTTCGAGAGCAACCGCGTCACTTGCCGCTTCAAACGCCCGCTCTACGTGCCGCGGGAGGAGACGCTGGTCGACCTGCACCTGAGCTGGTATTACCTGTTCGCCTGGGGCCCTGCTATACAGGGTGAGTGTGTGTGTGTGTGTGTGTAAAACACATTGAAGCTGGAGCTACTTTATTACCTTGGGTCTTGCCAAGTGCATGAATATTCAGACTCAGAGAATGAGTGAAATTGTCCATCAGTAGCCATGTCTTTGCATGTATTTGAATCACCTGTGAATGTTATCTAAAACAAAACTTTGCCTCAATGTTTTCCAGCCTTTAACATCGCCAGGACCTGTAACGTGGTGCTGGTATCAGGGTTGAATGTATAGACAGTTTTCTGACCTTGAATCTTTCTTTTTTTTTTTTTTTTGGTCAGGTTCCATAACACGGCATGACATCGACAGCCCTCCCGTGTCTGATCACATGATCAGCATTTACAAATATGAGGACATCTTCATGCCCTCGTCGACCTATCAGACCTTCTCTTCCCCTTTCTGTCTCCTCCTCATCGTCGCCCTCACCTTCTACCTGCTCATGGGCACCCCGTAACCGTGGCAACCAGCTGTCCACCATCACGTAGACCAGGGCAGGTTGCCATAGAGTACAGATGGAGGGAGGTCACCACGGCAATGAGGAAGGATGCACTAATTAGAAGAGGGAGTGACATGGAGGTTGCCATAAAGGAAGAGACAGAGAGTATTTTAAAAACAGAGCGTCTGCCATAAATCATTTTATGAACGTATATCTGTAACAATACATAACAGGGCTAATAGTGTCCAGTCTATGGTCAGCTAAACTTCAATTAACTATAATGTAATTGGGTATACGGATCTAGTTTTAATTTTAGAAGTGGAATACCTAGACACAGCATATGCTGAAATATTGGGGTTCATACGTTTTGCCTTAAGCACAGCAGAGATTCTCCACGTACAAAGCTCAGCGTTAAGCTGTAGCCGTTTGTCAGAGGTACAAAAGATTTTTTTTCCCTGACTTAGCGGCAGTTGCAGCCCGTTCTCTCCTATTGGATGCTCACGATAATTCTGTACGTCACGTCGGTTGCAAACACTCGCTGTTCACTGTTGCATGTAATATTCTCTGGCGTAAAGACCATTCGTTTCTAGTAGCACAGGCGGCCCAGTGCTGTAAACGGTATTGTATTTGTTATACCTCTTTAACCACTAGGGGGCGCTTTGACGCGCCCGCAATAATCCTACAGTCAGTGCTAAAATATAACGACGTTCATTAATGTGGAACTGAAAATATGGATGTGGAATTGGAGAATCGAAAGAAATTTAAGTTCCTCAGTTTTCGAACAGTTGAGGCTTAGGGTTCGGCTTCTCCTTTTAGCATTCAGCTGAAAACAATAAGTTTGAATACGTTACCCATACACGCTCACTCACAGCACAAACTTTCGAGAAGACGCTTGTAATTAAATAAGTTATATTTGCATTTAAACAGACTGTGAATACAAAAAATCAGTAGTGATTCATGCTACAACTCATAACTAGGATTCATAAGACAATCAGTATGACCAGTTAATTACGTTGTTATAATTCCAGCGGCGTTATAGAAGCATAACAAATGCGTGGAGCCGGCGGATGCATGTTTTTACGTCATTTACTCTGACCTAAGACTTAAGCCCTGTTTCCTTTTGGACCAGAACTAAAACTGGATCAGAAGACCACACGCCAAGACATACCAGCAGTGCCCTGAGGTTCAAACAGACACCAGGTTAAACCTGGATGGGTCGATGGGATTATTTTAGTGCCATTTCAAATGTTTGTACAGTATCACACAAGATGAGGAAACGGATGTGGAGTTAAACAGTTTGAAGTAGTATTTTGATATCTTGTTCACATGTTTTGTAGGGTTTTGCCTAAATAAGAATGATCTGGATAATTATGACTTGATTTGTGTGTTAAGGAAAGGCAGAGTATATTTATGTGATGTTACTAACTGTATGTGAATTCAAGAGTATCTGTCAGAAACTGATCTATGATAAATGGAAGTATTAGATGAGTTAGACGATATGCAATAACGACCAGGCACAGTAAAAGGTTTAAAGCCATGAGAATCATATGTGTTACACTATAGCCCCCCCCCCTCCCCCCCATCTATCTATCTATCTATCTATCTATCTATCTATCTATCTATGATCCCTGAGGAGACAGTTACGTGTCTGCCCGTGACAGGGTGATAACTACAGCACTCTTTTTCTCTCTCCTTATCTCTCTCCTACTGCACATTGGCTAAATAGATATTGATCTTTTTACTTGGAAAATGCCTCCCTACTCTGTGTTTTACATTTTGCTGTGCTAACAATATATTAAAATGTAACGAGATATTTAAAGCGCAATTTCTGTCCTCATCTTATTTTTGTGAACCGCATAATCAAACTTACTCCACGCGTTTGTACAAAGTCTAAGCCTCGCTCTGTTGACATGAATGAATCCTGGCAAACGCACGGAATAGTACGTTGCGTGACGATATATTTCAAGACAGTAACCATGTCTTATTGGAAGTATATGTATGAATATCTTATTTCAGTTGTGTAGTTTTACATTCAGTTTGCAACTGGGTATTTTTAATAAAAAAAATTCTATGAGGGGAGAAAAGTTTTCTACATTCGCAGCGTTAAAAAGTCAATTCTTTGAAAGAGCCTCTTGGTAAAAAAAAAAAAAAGTCATTTCCACTGATTTGGCTGCACCAGCTGCTCAAAGCCTGACCACAACCGTGGCGTTAACTGCCAACTTCCTCATAGACCCAGAATAAACAGGCTTCGTGAAAGGGGGCGTTACATAGCTTACTTTCAGTTGCACCGATCACTACAACAGGTTTGGGTCTCTTCTACGTGCTGAAGCGGTCTAAAAAACGTAATTTACATGGTAGGGGTTGTAACACTACATTTCCCACAGTGTTGACCACGAGCTACGTCATCCGTTTTTCCCCTTCCCTATCCGCAAATTCCTCAGCTGACAGTAACTAGGGGAGCTGCTGAGCAACAGCCAGCGAACATGGCAGACACGGACGGCCCGGGTATGGAGGATGATCCCGCAACCATAACCGCCGCGGAGCCGGACACTCCGCTTACTTCCCGACCACGCTACGTGTCCTTCAGCGAGACTGTACAACCAGCGGTCGGCATGGTTAGCCAGCTGCTAAATCAACCGTCGTCCCTCAAGTTCGACAAAAATATCAAACAGGCCTTCTACAATACCGGGGCGATGATTTTTGTGGCTATCTGTTGTGGAGCGGCAGTGCTGGTTTATTTTATTTTGGAGGCCTTTCTACGGCCGTTGCTCTGGGCCGTGCTTTGTGGAACTTTTCTTCACCCGTTTAAATACTCTTTAGCTCGCCTAGGTCGGCGGTGGCTAAGCGGTTTACAAGAGAGTGGGACGCCGATAGTCGTGGGGACGCTACTGGTGCCGGTGTGGTGTGTGAACCATGGGGTGGAGACGCTCGGCGGGCTGGTCCTGGAGCGACTCAAGGTTCTGCTGGTGATTGGAGCTGGAGCGCCGTTGCTTTATTTCCTTTACCTGTCCTGGAGTGTCATCGGGATGCAAGTGATCCTCGGACACGTTTGTTCAGTCATCTGCTGTGCGCTGGACTACTTCAACGCTCTCTGGGTAATTGTGCTTCTCAGAATATGTGTGAGACACACCCCCGACCGCCAGCTAGACAAACGCCTATTGTATTAGGTCACAGGGGTATGACGGCTTTGTTTAAGTGGTAGACACTTTCAAATTCCTCATGCACCGACTTAAGCTATAAAAGACAAATATATGAAAGCGAATAATTAGCAGGTAAAGTAAATTACTCCATCGTGGTTTGTACTTGACGTGTTATTCTAAACGTGTTATTCTAACCTTTTGGGTCAGAACTAATTTGAAAGCTGAAGGCTTCCAAAGGCGACGAGAGTCGACCACGGTCGGGTACCGCCCTCTGCACGCTTCGTTTACGATTCACTGTGGCATTCAGTAATCAGATCTTGAGGCGAATGAAATGATTTATCATGTTCCAACATGCTGCTCCGTCTCGGGATGATGAGGTTTGAGCCGAGACATGTGTATTTTTGAACATCAGGGCTTCTCTAAGTCAAATGTCACGCAAAGCACTAACGGTATCTTATTTCAGTAATAAATACTATAATGTAAGACGTTACGACGGTCGTGTCTGTTTAGGATTAAGATGAATTAATCTGTTTGGAGTCCGCTTTAATTCATTACTCCGATAGTTAATCTCGTCTAAATTTCTTCTCTCTCCCTCTTTTGCCTTTCTCAGGTTGGCACACTGGTGCTTGGTTATGTATTGGCAGTGGTGTTTAAATGGACCCCTGGCATGGAGGGATACTTGCGTGCAATGTCGGTACCAGTATGGGCCGCTCTCATTTTCTATCTGGGTAAGACTCACCGTGTGAAAGGTATACATCTGTTGATAACTGATGAACAAACTCCCTGTAGCTCGGCTTTTAAGATGCAGTTCAGTGGCCTTGGATTTGCGTAAACAGGCCGTAGTGTTCCCCCACGGAAAGTGTAAAGTCAGGGGGAGCTCTGTGATTGGTTAGTTCATTTTCAAACGGTCATTTCTATTCGTTTTCACTGAGAGACAACAGTCAGGCTATTTTGCTACAGCCTAGTTATACATTTACTGTAAATTCACACCCTGAAGATATGCTATACGTTTGCTGCATGCACAAATTGTGTCTACACTCTACACACCCACACACACACACACAGACACATTTCTCGGTATGAAGCCTATATGTGTGTGAGTGTGAATGTGTGTGTGTGTGTGTGTTTTTTGCCTTTGCTGAATGCTGTTGAATCTCACTGCTACATTTAGAGTCGACTGTGACTCCTTGTGGACTATCTTTAGTCCGTGATGTGCTGAGAGCTGAACTTAAGCTCTTCTGTGCTGAAATGTGAAAGGTAGGCCTGTGTGCCTTATGATGGGACATTTGAGTGGACGTGTACTAGCACGGGAAGTCATCCCTCCCCCTCGCCCCTTAACGGCCTCCTCAAGTTTTAAAACACAGCAGGTTTGTTCAGGCACTGTAAATTCAAAGCTTATCTATGATGTGAAGGAAGTAGACACACAAACACCCACCCACACACACACATACCCACACACACACACACACACACACACACACATGAGCCTCCATTCAACCACAAACATGCAAATGTGTTTGCTTAGCAAAATGACTCAGTCAGCAGCCGCTAAAACTTCAAAGCCGTTATTATTAAGAAGTGTTATTGATCAGTTGTGTAATTCATTCTGTGCTGTAGCAAGTTCCAGTATCTGTTCCTCTCTCTCTCTTAAGTCTCTCTGACAGGCTCGTGGCGTGTGCCTGTGTTTGTGGTGGTGGTCTTTCTACTGATCGTCGGCACTCACGAGAAGCCCCAAGTCCCAGGGAAAGGTGAGGAAAGAGAGAATGAGTGAAAGAAGCGATGAGACAAGACAGAGAGAGCAAAGTAAATAGGAGTATTATCTTTAGCACCTACTTTTTATATATATATATATATATATATATATATATATATATCTCTTTTTTTTTCCCACAGTATGTAGCTGGTTTGATTAAAAGATTTTTTTTTATTGAAGGCAGATCAGAGCTTAGAATCTCAACCTCGTTACCTAGCTTTGCTTATCTTTTCTGACAGGAATCCGCATCACAGGTTTGTTTTAATGTGCCTGCGTTTCTGGTGATTAAGTACACACTCTCCCTTTCTTATTATTTTGCTCTCTATCACTCTGTGTCTTCCTCTTCTCTCTCTCTCTCTCTCTCTCTCATTCTTTCTAGGGGAACTCCCAGGACAAGTGTTGTCCTTTGCTGCTAACACAATCTACATGGCTATCTCTTGTAGCAGCAGTCTCACAGGGCAAGATAAACAGGATGGGGACACCACTGCAGCACCCAGAGGTTACACACACACACACACACGCACGCACACACACAGTTACATATTCTCACGTTGCCAGCGCAGAGATAAAAGAATCTTTATGACCCTGCTGGCAAAGATATTGAGATTATATAAATGGTTGTGTGACAGGGTTTTGGGTCTCTCTCTCTCTCTCTCTCTCTCTCCAGATTCTTCCCAGAGTCCCAAGCGTGTGCGTCCCGAGATCCGGAGTCTTCTACATAAAGAGAAGGCCAGTGACATCTACTTCATTCTGCTGGCCTGGGCTATAGTACTAGTGCAGATCTGGCTCAACCTGTGGATCCTGCAGCTCCTCCCTATCCCTGTGGCAGGTAATGTGGGTGTGTGTGTGTGGGTGTGAGTGTGGGAGTGTGTGTGGGTGTGGGTGTGCGTGTATGTACTGTTTTAGCGGCACAATATTGTCACTGTATAACTTTACATGTGCTTATGATTTTACAGTGCATATGCATATGTTACAGTGTGGATGCATATGTTACAGTGCGTGTGCATATGTTACAGTGCGTATGCATATGTTGCAGTGTGGATGTTGAAAAAGCTGGTGGTGCATTTTGGGCTGAAGGACTTCGCTGAGAGGACGTTGGTGTCATGGTGGGCAGTGGTTGAGCGGTTTGTTAAAGAAAGACAGGATGCCTTGCTGCCTGGACCAATCAGAGGCCTGGCTCAGTTCCTCCTGCGGGTCGATACCAAGGTAACGTCTCTCACAGCCAAGTCCACATTTTCAGCTGTTGTCTTCACACATCTCACCCTCACATGCAAAAGGTTTTCTCTCTCTCTCTATCTCTCTTACACACACACACACACACACAAACACACACACATACATAGAGTCTCTCTCTCTCTCCCTCTCTCCCCCTCTCTCTCTCTCTCTCTCTGTCTCTCTCCCTCTCTCCCCCTCTCTCTCTCTCTCTCTCTCACAAACTTACACACACACTGCTTGTCTTCATCGCTGGTTCTTGTGTATGTATCAGGGAGCAGTAACAGCTGCAGATGCCTGGTCTATTTAGAGATGAGAAAACTCACAGAGAATGATGAATGTTATGTGCATGTGCTTCTTGTCTATGGAAGCTTCTAGAATTCAAGATTTGAATGATCAAAAAGGAGGAAGGCGCTCGCTTTGTTTGAAATATTTGTATATTATAAAATTTTGTTGTTTTTTTTTTCAAATGCAAGACTGTCTCCATCTGTCTTCTGTTAGTACATGCTCCAGTCTTGTCAGTGTCTAGATATATATTTTACATGACCAAACCATATATGGGAGCTGGACCGTGATTTGTGTGTTTAAATAGTTTGGCACATTTGAGGTCACAGAGGCAGCCTTCTCTTGATTTGGCTGTGTTTATCTCAGGGAGCCAAGTTACGCACTTTAGTTTAGACGTGTACTGAGATGTGTCTTGGTGACCTGAAAAACGTTTTCTTTTTTTTTTTCTTCGTCTAGTTTTCTCTTTAAGTCAAACAGATGGTAATTAGCTGAACGAGGTCGTTTCAGGTTGCCAGCCGTCCCGCGGCGGCGTGGACCTGAAGTCGACACGTGGGCTCCTCTGGGTCGAGAACCGCGTTGATTTGCTCGTTTTGAGTGAAGAAATCTAACGTACAGAACGTTCTAGATCTTCCAGAATGCGCCGTTTGGACATTTTAAGGCCTTTGCTCCCCAGCACGGACGCTTACCCCCCTCTCATTTAAAAACGTTTTAATTTTAGTACAGGATATGACAAAGTTGAACTTACTGTTACTAAGCCTGATCTTAAAGCGTGTATGTTTCCTCGCCCACATAGACACATTAGAGTAAGGGGGGGGGGGGGGGGGGGGGGAGGGGGTGTGACTGACCCCCTGCGTTTGTGTTGATTTTGGTTTTGATATTTCTTTCATTACTCTCAATGCGTTCTGATTGACGACACCACAGATGAACTCTGATTGGTTCTTCACCTGGTATTTTGTGATAGGTCTGTGTCCCTAACCTCTCTGATGTGCGTCCTGATGTTTTTTACTGTAACCTCCCTTTCCTCACACGTTTCTCCTCCTGCAGGAAAATGAGAGGTGGAGGAGGTAATAAAAAAAAAAAAAAGAGAGAGAGAGAACCTCTTTTTCAGCTTGTGTTAACCCTGTGTCTTCCCTTCCTCACGTAGAATCTACAACTTGCACCTTTTTTTTTGTTAATACACCAAATTAATTTGAAAAAAAAAAAAAAAAGCACGTCTTCAGAGAGACTGCTGCATCCCCTTTTCACTTATCCAATCCGATTTTAAACTTTTTGTGCACCTGTTATTATCCTATCAGAATGTTTTCCTGCCTTGTCCACCATCCAGTCCAATCTAGTTCTCTTCAACACCTGGAAACCATGTTGTTGTTGTTGTTGTTGTTGTTTGCTGCTTTCCTGGGGGGTATTTCAGAACGCGGGTTTGGTGAAAACTCTGAGTTAGTTAACACAGAGCAAGTAGTAAACCTCTTAATAGAAGTGCCCCATGGCTTTGTTTTGCTAGGAGATTGAGGCCATAGGGCTCTTCTATTAGACGGTTTACAACTTACTCTGAGTGAACTAACTCTTGAGTTTTCACTGAACCCGCTGTCTGGAACACCCCCCTGCACTCTTGATTGGTTGTAATCTAATGATCTGGTTTGTCTCTCTGTCTCCCTCCTCAAAGCTGTGGCATTGGCTTAACAAGCAGGTAAATGACCCGCACTAGCAAGAGAGAGTGAGAGAACGAGAGAGAGAGAAAGAAAGAAAGAAAGAACGAGGGGAAGAGAATGAAAGAGTGTTAGTGTGCATACTCACTAGAAGCTTGGACTGATGCTCAATTTTTTTTTTTTTTTTTAAATTCGCCTTTCATCCACTGTCATCCCTCCATCCTTCTGTTCTTTGCTGAGCTCGCAGGCTTACTGTTGCTGCTGTAGTTTATTTCTTGTGTGTGTGTGTGTGTGTGACTTATTTTTTGTTTTGTTTTGTTTCGGGAGCTGTGGAAGGGTGTGCGTGCCTCTTTAACCGGTAAAAAAAAAGAAAAACAACATCCATCTCATCAGTCGATCCAAATTTCCGATGAAACTTCGCCGAAAAACAAACAACCCCACGCGCTTCTGAACCTTCACATCCGGGCGTGCCTAGATTTGGTTCCTGGTTGTCACGGAGATATAGATTTCATATTGGCTCCAGAACCTTCCACAGCTGTAGATATTTGGCTTTGCTGGTTGGCTTTGGAGTGAGTGAGGTGCATGGAGAGACAGCGATAGAGAGAGAGAGACAGGTAAAGTGGGAGAGGGTTTGGGAGGTGGGTGCTGGTTTACTCCTGTCCGTCAGTGCGGTGGGGCTTGGAGAAGGAGCTGTGGGGGGAGGGGGGGGGGGGGTGGAGGTTTGGTTTATCTGGATTTTTGTGGGAGGTGTTGTGGGAATTACCTGATCCTCAGACATGGGATTGGGATTTGGGATGTTGGATTGGGTTAATCTGGTCATGCTTTGGGTGGTATTCACAGGTAAGTAAACATGGGGACAACACACGTAACATCGCAGGCGCTGCTTTACCAACCAAACAATTCCCGATACTTGTAACCCAGTTCAGGATTTTGAAAGATGACAAAGTTAAAAAGTTAAAATGTTACTGGTAAGGTTTTTACGCCACCGTGGTGAATCCAGAGGAAAAAGAACACGTTCTCTCGCATGTCCGTGTTGGTTTGGTTACCGCTGTTGTTTTAACGTTGAAGAGAATCCGCTGATGAAGTGAATAAATGGACCAAAGCCAAAGCAGGTAATGAACAGTGTCAGCCAAATTAGACACAGATGGTCAGGGAAACTTTCTCGTCCCAAGTCACCGTTGGGGGCGGGGCGGGGCGGGGCAGGAGTAAAGCGGGAGGTGGGACGGGGGTTTCTACGCTCGGAGTCTGAGTCAGCAATCTCTCCCGCTTCGGCGGAAAAAAAAAAACAAAAAACGTCGGACTGATCGACTTAAATGACTAACACGGCCTCGTCATTCACTACAGTCTACACAAGGATAACACTCAAAAACTAACAGCCCCCCCTTAAACATAAAAACAAAACAAATTTAGACATGCAAGTGTATCCAACAGGACAAATGTTCCCGCTGAGTACACAGAGAAACCTGGTACACCAGCCAAAAGCACGACACCCTTTTTCCAAAAAAAGGGGTAGAGTAAACAGTCTGTGTGTGAACAGATTGGCTCTGTGTCGGTCATTAAAACACAGAACGAGATGAATACGGTGAAGAGGCAGAGACTGAAAGGGGGAATAGTGTTTTAGGTCTCAGCATAAAAGTGCTGTGTGAGTGAAGTGGCATGCTAACGGTCTGGGTGTTCTTGAGGGCTAACGATTTTTTCTGTTTGACTCTTCTCTGCTACGTGTGTGAGGAGTGGATTGTTTGTTACTTGAAGATAAGCCAAGATTAAACAGAAAAGAAAAAAAAAACGAAAAAAAGAGACAGTTCCTTCCCTTTTTTCCATTCTGTTCCGGAAGGTTCTGCAGAGTCTGGGAAAGTAGAAACGGTCTAGTTAAGACGTCGCAAAGACGTTGTCCGACTGTTGTCCGTTTTGCGTTTCGCCTGTCCGGCCGCTGTAGACTGGTTAGGGGAGTGAGAGAAGGAGCGGGGGGGGAGGGAAATGTCTTGGTTTGGAATGTCATGGTTTTGAGGAGAGGAGAGGGCCTGTGTATTGCCTTGTGAAGTGTGACTCCTGCTGGTTACTGAAGACAAGAGGTGGAAACAGGTTTCTCTGTGTGTCTGCATTCACTTGCATGGTCCCACGTTTGTCTGTAATGAAAGCCAATCTATACCCCCTCTCCCCATCCCCCCCCCTCCTCTCTCTCCCCCCTCTCTCTCTCTCTCTCTCTCTCTCTCTCTCCCCCCCCCCCCCCTCTCTCCCCCCCTCTCTCTCCCCCCTCTCTCTCTCTCTCTCTGTAGATGATTGTTTGGTTGGAGCGCTCACTGGATAAGCTGATCAGTATCTTCATCATTTTCCTGTTGGTCACTGGGACGCTGTTAATGGCCCTGCTCTTGACTGCTATGGTAATATACTGGTAGTATACTGGTAACATAATGGCCCTGCTGTTGACTGCTATGGTAATATACTGGACACCACAGTACATATGTAACCCCGGCCGCTGTTTAATCCAGACCACCGCCAGTTCGTTCAGATCTTTACGATCTTTTGTGTGTAGGTGCACCATGAAAGCGTCCACATCGTCGAAGTTACTAGCAACTTAATTAACGAGACTGTCTCAAACCATCCGGAGTGGGCGAAGTAAGACACACACCCACACACACCCACACACACACACACACACACACACACACACATTAGTCAAACACAGAAACCAATCAACCCTGCAGATGGTGATTTACTATACACATTAAACTTAATTGTCCAATCTGCAATCTGTGTGTGTGTGTGTGTGTGTGTGTGTGTGTATTGTAGCTGGCTCCCAGAGGCTCGTGTGGTTCAGAAGGCTCTGAACTCAGCCGCCACTAACGTTTACCAACACGGTCGAGAATGGATAACACACAAGGTGAGAGTGACAGAGAGAGAATTTGTCACTGTCCGGGTGTGATTGCGTGCTGATTATCATACCATTGTGTGTGTGTGTGTGTGTGTGCGTGTGTATATGTGTGTGTGTGTGTGTATATGTGTGTGTGTGTGTGTGTGTGCGTGTACAGTTGCATAAGATGCTGGGTGAAAAGGTGAATAACACGGCAGTCATTGAGAAGCAGGTTCTGGAACTATGGGACAGACTCTACCACTCCTGGTTTGTTAAGGTAACTCTCTGAAAACAAAACCCCCGAACTATGACACTCATACCAAATATCTCTTTATTCAGCCTCTGAGTCTGTATTCTTATGATCCATTATTGCCATATTAAAAATAATTTATTAATACGGCAATGTTGTTCTTTCACACTAAACCTTTGGCTTCTAACGTCACTCTGCTTTGAAGTACGTGAGTTCTGTTGTTCTGTTGTTGTTGTTCTCCCTTGTGGTTGTGAGGTACATTAGTGTTTTTGGGGCTTCTCTGTTAGAATGTGACTCACACTGGTCGTCACCGTGGACACAAGGCTCACCTGAACAGACAGAACAGCTGGCTGGGAGACATACTCGAATGGCAGGATGTCGCCTCCTTTGTACAGGAGAACATCGAAACACTGCTCTCAGTGAGTGTGTGTGTGTGTCTGTGTGTGTGTGTGTAATGCAGCCTAAGTAGTGACATACCTGTTAGGAGTACATGCAGTTACCTGTAGTTATTTATTCTGTGCAGTAATGTTTGTATATGTATGTGCACTGTGTGTTTTGTTGTAGATCGTGGAGTCTCTCTGGGTTGTCATGAGTCGGAATGTTGGTTTGTTGATCTCCACGACAACCACTCTCCTCACCGTTCTCTTCCACAGCGGAACAGCTCTGCTAAACTTCGTCCTGTCACTGGTACAGCACTCGCACACGCACGCAGACAGAGTCACCCTGTGACTTACAAAGTGAATTCAGTACAAACTGAAGCTAGTTAATTAATAATTCTCTCTCCCTCTCTCTCTCTCCATCTCTCTCTCTCTCTCTCTCTCTCTTTCCCTCTCCATCTCTCTGTCTGTGCAGGTCATTTTTCTGACCACGCTGTTCTACTTGCTGAGCTCCAGTGGGGAATACTATAAACCTGTGAAATGGGTGATTAGTCTCACCCCTCTGTCCCAGCCCGGACCCTCCTCAAACATCGTCGGACAGTCAGTGGAGGAGGCCATCAGGTACGCACACACACAGACACGCACATGCACGCACACACACGCAGACGCACACACACGCAGACACAGAGACACGCACATGCACGCACACACACACACACACGCACATGCACGCACACACACACACACAGACACGCACATGCACGCGCACACACACACGCACACAGCGCCTGTGTCACAGTGAAGCACTAACACACACCGTGTAAGTGCCTTCTTTTGGTGAGGCAGATGCACTAGTCAGGAGCTGCCAGCAGAGGGAGCTCTCAGCATTCCTCAGAGTCCTAATTCTGACGAGATAAACGCCAAGCACAGGCTCTGTCAGCATGCTCTCACATTTCCTCTTCTCCCAATGGATGAATGGATGGATGGAGGGATGGTCTCTGGCAAGCACATTATCCTGTTCTGCGCGATGTCATACACACACACACACACACACACACACTCACAGACTCACACACACGTTGTCCCCTGTCTTTCGGCCAGAGGATGCACCTGTTGCTGAGTTCATGTTTTACTCTCCAGAGGAAATGGAAGGAGGGAGTGGGACTATTGACGTGTGTGTGTGTGTGTGTGCATGTGCGTGTGTGTGTGTGTATTTGTGTAGTGGGGTCAGAAGCCACAAGTGCTTTGTTGTTGTGGTACAGTATAAATGTGTTCAGTGTGTTCTATCAGAGTGTAAGTCTCTCTCTCTCTCTCTCTCTCTCTCTCTCTCTCTCTCTGATCAGGGGTGTGTTTGATGCCTCTCTGAAGATGGCGGCGTTTTATGGCCTGTACACTTGGCTCACACACACCATCTTCGGCATCAACATCGTCTTCATCCCCTCAGGTAAAACCCTCATCCTGGCTGGACGTGCGTCTCTCCAGTGTGTGTGTGTGTGTGTGAGCCCTTGTGTTTGTTTGCTTGTGTTTGTTTGTTTGCTTGTTGATCTCTGACACAGGTTGTGTTTACCAAAGCGTTCCCTAGAGCCATCTGTTCCAAACCCTAATGCGTGGGAGACACTAATCTGTTCATTCTCTCTCCCAGTATTCATTTATTTGTTTATTTATCTATTTATTTACTTACTTACTTTGGCTTATCTTTCAATTATTGCGAGTGCCCGAAGTAATTCTGTCTTGGCCGGGCCCGCTTAAGTTCAGGCCTTTGGCGCGGCAAAGACATTTTTCGCGCCGCAGAGCTATTGTCAGGCTCTCACATCATTCTTTCTCTCTCTCTCTGTAGCCATGGCAGCGATTTTGGGGGCGGTGCCGTTTTTGGGCACGTACTGGGCGGCCCTGCCGGCGGTGCTGGACCTGTGGTTGGCCCAGGGACAGGGGGTCAGTGCCCTGCTGCTCCTCACCTGTCACCTGCTACCCACGTACTTCGTCGACACGGCCATCTACTCCGACATCTCAGGGTACTGCGCGTGTGCGCGTGTGTGTCGTCCTTACCTGACCGTGTGTGTGTGTTCGTGTGTGTTTTGTCCTTGATTGTCTAACGCTCTGTCTTTGTTCTGGTAAATGCACGGTGCTGCTTTGATAAGTGAGTTTAATTAAGGATGGAAGAGGATATGAAGGATAGCTGTGATCAGACTGTCCAAGGACATCTCATCTGTTTCCCTTCCTTTGGGAGACACTGTCAGGCATGACTTGCAGAGTGTGTGTGTGTGTGTGTGTGTGTGTGTGTGTGTGTGTGTGTGTGTGAGTGAGTGTGAGTGTGTGAGCGTGCATTTGTGTGTTTCTTTAGACCATCTGTGATCAATTCCTCAGCCCTAATTAGACAAAGAGCAGCGGTAGACTTTTGGTGTGTGTGTGTGTGTGTGTGTGTGTGTTTTCTCTTTGCGAGTCCTGGAAAGGTCATTCATAAATGGCTCTCTGTGTGTGTTTGTGTGTTTGATTGTTTCTGTGTGTGTGTGTGTGTGTGTGTGTGTTTGTGTCCTCACACAGGGGGGGCCACCCGTACCTGACCGGTCTGGCTGTAGCAGGTGGAGCGTACTATCTCGGTCTGGAGGGGGCGATTATTGGGCCCATCCTGTTGTGTATACTGGTGGTGGCGTCCAACATCTACAGCGCCATGTTAATGAGTCCAAACAGCAGTCAGCCGACACCAGTACAGGGAAACTATCCCTCACACACACACAGGTATCCCTCACAGACACACACACACACACACACACGCACCACTACGTAACACACAGACACGCTGTTTTACAAGAAAACCTTTTTGTCGTTTCAGCTTTTCTTAACATAAGTGTCGTGTCGTATCAGCAGTATTACGGTAAATACTTGACCGTCCACGCTCTCTGTCTCAGGTTGTTTTTGGATACTCTGGCGGTGAAGGAAGGGACTGAGTGAAAGAGAGGGATGTGTTTTCCTCGCTCATCTCCACACTGCTGTCGCCCGGCTGGCTGACTCTCCTCTTCTGTCCTGTGAGAAGCTGGCCCTGCTTAACCTGCCTCGGTGCGTTTTACAGTTGAGAGGGTCTCCAACGCAGTCCTGCAGGGGTCTGGAAGCGGGCGGAGCGTCTGCCTTTCGGCTCCCCCGAAACGGTATCTGATTGGCAGTTCAGCTAAGCCGCCTCCTTTACTCCGCCTACGTATTAATGTACCGTTTTCATAGCCGCACCCCAAATACTGAAGATATGTTAAAACCATGAAATGGTTGCCCGTTTTTGCTCATTCATTTTCAGTCTAGATTGCCAGTGGTACCAAGTTCGTTCTAAGATAGGCTGACTAAACACTATGAGGCTAAGAGCTGCTAGCACTCAGATGCAAAGTTTGGCCGGCAAAACCTGACTACCGCTACTGCTCTCACGCTATATAAAGTGAGAAACTAAGTTTAACTGAAGTTTGACTAGCACCCTGACGCTAGATTCAGTGAGCTCTCAAAAACTAAGATTAACTGAAGTTTGACTGGCACTCTGACGCTTTATACAGTGATCTCTCAAAGACTAAGTTTAACTGAAGTTTGACTGGCACTCTGACGCTTTATACAGTGATCTCTCAAAGACTAAGTTTAAGTGAAGTTTGACTCGCACCCTGACGCTAATTTCTGAAAGCATTTCAGAGTTGCCGTGATTGACGCACAGTTCATTTCTGTTCTCATTTAACTGTTATTTTTTATATCACTGCTTTTGATTAAATTCCGTTGTCTGCAAGATTAAGTTTTAAAATACTAATAGTGCACTGAAGGCCTTTCATACGTGTAGCACTGTGTGTGTGTGTGTGTGTGTGTGTGTGTGAGAGAGAGTGGGAGAGGGTGAACATCTTGACCAATACCTGAGACTTATTTTTAGGTTTTTGTGTGTGTGTGTGTGTGTGTGTGTGTGTTTTGTTTTGGTTTATTGAAAACTGCTGAGTGTATAACAGAAAGACCACTTAGTGTAGATGTAATTTAGACAAAATACATTCACACTTGCATCATCGTAATGTATCTCTACTCATGTTGATTCCTGTGGCTTCAACTTTAGGTAGCTAAGCGCTCAAGGTTATTTTTTTTTTTTTGTTTTGTTTTGAATAGTTAATTATTGAAGATAAATAATATTTATGTATGTGTATGTGTTTGAACGTGTGTGTGTGTGTGTGTGTGTGTGTGTGTGTGTGTGTGTGTGAAATGTATGAGAGCCCACTCTCCACTGCCTTATTGCCATTGTACCTCACAGTCTGTTAGGCCCAAGTCAGCCTCCTACTTCAGTCTAGTCTGACGAGGACAACCCCCTGTCTCTGACACGCATGCACACGCGCCCACATACGCAGACATTCTCTCTTAGTCTTTCACGGTTTTGACTGAATGAAATCACATTGGTTTCCCCCTTCCGCCCGTCACACGACGCAGGAGTCCTAGGACGTCGGGCATAACCGAATTCATCTTTTTTTTTTTTTTTTTTATTTTGGCGTCGCTTTTCTCCCGCCATGTTTATGTCTTTAGACGTAAGCCAGCTCGTAAGTTAGCACGCCAAAGTAGTGAGACTGAGCGGAGAAGTCCATTAAAACGTCGTTGAAAATATGAACGGGAATGAATCTGTATGGACTTCGGCCTAAGAGGGGAACAGAGCCCTCCACGGTAAAAGTGCCCGTTTTATAGAGGGGGAGAATGGAGAGTGACCAAATGTCTGATAGAGCGAGAGTCTCCCGGCTTATAGCAGAGACAGACCTGTGCACACTGAGTATTACAGTGTTCTGCCGATGGGTTATCTGAAGGTTGCGTTATATAAGGTTATCCTCAGGACTTTTGAGTCACAAACCTTTCATTCATAGCACTTCTTTTACTCCAAAGGACAGAAGCACTTTGAAGTTTTGACACTGTTTTCACCAAATAGAAAAATTTACCGCTGTTTTTTTTGTTTTTTCTCACCTTTTACGCACACGGGCGCTATTCATAGGCCCGTGGCATTTCCTGAGATAAGCCGAAAATAGACATTTGGCTCCGTCTGTTCTGTTTTGTTTTTTTGTTGTTGTTTTTTTTTTTTTTTTGTCAGGATTTTCAGTGTTACGATAATAGGCTGTCTGTCGACTGATGTCTCATTCTAAATATATGTGTTCTGTTTTATACACAAGTACACCGGGAAATTAAAGCTTTGTAATACAAAGATATGGTTGTCTCTGGGTGTGATTTTGCTTGTTTGTTTGTCTTTAGCTTTTTAGTAGTGCAGTCATTTACATACACACACACACACACACACACACACATTTTTCCTCCCACACACAGTCTTATTTTTGGGAATATTGAGATGGTTATTGTCTTTTATGACTTTTCTCTTTGATAGAGAACATAAATCATGTCAATAGAAAGTCATAAATTTCTCTGTCTATCAGACCCGTTGTAACAACATCATAAATGAATTTATTGCTGTCATAATAGGAGGTGCGTGTTTTGCGATACCAGCGTGTTAGCGCACAGATAAGCTACTTAAGTTGGTCCGGTGGGTTGCTTTGTTGTTTGTCTCCGACTGAGAGGGTATACTACACGCAGCACATCCTGTGAACACACACTGTGAAACAGCCTCTTACTCAAAAGGATGTCACAACATGTCGCGTTTTCCTTGCTTTACAAGCCGTGACCTTTGACACATTCGGGTTTGATGTGGTGAAAACAACAAAGACAAGCTCATTACTGAGCCGTCATGTTGTTAGCCCCTCCCCCCTCTGCAAGCAGGGGGCTGAATTTAGATTGAAATCGATCGCAGTATACCCCTCGCAATTACGCCGGACTGTGGTATCGACTTCTCTCTCTCCAACTGTTGCGTTCTGTTTCTTTCTCTCTCCTTCTTTTGCCCTCCCTGGCTGTCTAGGTCTCCATTTACACACAATCTTTCTCCCCAACCATGGATGATGAGGTGTGTGTGTGTGTATGTGTGTGTGTATGTGTGACCGTGTGATGCCTGATGGAATGTTACAAACTAATGGCTGTCTTAATCTCAGTTTTCTTAAGTCAGAGCGTCTATTAAAGACACTGGCAACTGTCATTTCATAAATAGATTCTTATTCAGAATGAGTGAAAGAAAGAGAGAGAGAGAGAGAGAGAGAGAGAGAGGGCGAATGGGTTGAATAAAAGGAATTTCTTGACTGCTACCACATTCAAGCCAAGAGTGTAAATAATAAAAAAAATATAAACAGATGCCCCATTAGATTTTGACAGGGTAATCACAGATACTGGTGTCTATCTGAATGAATGTGTAATTTTGCTGTTCAAATTTAGAGGAAAGACACTTTTAATACTTATCTAGAACAATGCTTAACATACTGTAATTTGGATCTGTGATCTACATGTTGTGAATGGGTTAAATGTGATAGAACTGTTAAGGGAGTTCATACCTTTTAAAGTAGAATATGTCCCAGATATTCTCACATACGCAACGTTTTCCTTTAATCAAAAAAAGTACTTTGAAGTTTTCATGCATGAAAAACCTCTAAACTATGTAACACCAGAAATGAACTGTGTTTTATACTCGGAAATATGGAAAAATATGAACTTTTCTCCTTCTTATCGCTGAGAAAAGGAGCGATTTGTTCTGATTATTTTTTCCTCACGCAGACGTGTTATCGAGGTTTTTGACACGCAGGAATTCTCACAAATAAAACTGAAGTGAAAAGCGCATTAGCGTTTTTGCTCCGTCTCAGCGGTGAACCATGTGGCAAAAATGTGGCTTCCTCTTTCGCTAAAGAATGAAAACGGAGCAGCAAACACGACAAATCCATTTATCATCTGTCGTCCTGTGGAAAGACAAACATCTCACCAAAAAAAAAATGTCTGCTGACCTTAAACACTGGGGGATGGATACACAAAAATCTCGCTAAACTCATTAATAGTATACTACGACTCATCCGCGCTGCACTATCGTTCAGTGGTACTACATTAGTAGTAAATAGCTTGCCAAACTCAGCACACTAGCAGTAGTTAATGTGTTGAATGTCGGACATTGGGCAGTCGTGGTCTAAAGGTTAGAGAACTTGTGGGCTTGCGACTGGAGGGTTGCCGGTTCGATTCCCAGGCCCAACATCCATGGCTTGAGCGAGGCACTTAACCTTAATGCTCCCCGGGCGCAGAGGAATGCTGCCCACTGCTCCTGCGTCTGTTGTGTGTTCACTACTGGTGTGTTGGATGGCGTGTTAAATGCAGAGGACAAGTTCACTGTTCAGTGTGCAATCACTGAAACTTAAACATTCTTAGTCCCTTCATCTGGTAGCCACGTCTTCCCTGTGACATGGTGCAATCCCTAGTGAAAAATCCAGTAGCTAGTCTATTGGAATGAACTGGTCTGTAATGGTCTGTGCTGGTTTCAACTGGATTTTCCCATTGGGTTTTCAGATTCTTATGGTTTGCCCAGTTAAGAATACCAGTTGAAACCATTTAAAACCCATTTAGACCAACAGAGCTATGGGCATTGGCTGCTTCAGCTCCGTTGCTTTATCTGTTAGAATGAGAACTTGTTTTAACATAGTTGGACCTCATTACTTTGAACTGAACCCTTTAGCTGGTACTCTGTCTTTAAGAAGAGGAGTGTATGAGAGTATAGTAGTAAAATGTTGAGCTGTTTTTGGTCAGGGTTTGTCTGGTAGAGGAGAGCACAGCATTGTTCATCTCCCTCAGGGCTGTTTTTCTTCTATCACATATGCTCCTTTGAGAGAAGAGTTATTATTATTATTATTATTATTATTATTATTGTTGTTGTTTTTTTGGTAAATGATAAACTTATGATTGGAAGCTGTTTTTAGGGTCCAAAGAAACAGTTGGAATTGCCAACAAACTCGGCTTTTAACTTCCACTGTTTCGTCTGTTTAGGAGAGAAGTGAACATTTTCTTGCTGTGATTAAGCACACATTAAGCTTCTCTCAGATCTGAACACGAGTAATCCAACAATTCACATAAATAGACTTTGGCAGCATTGACTTGTACCCTGGTCGCTTAAAAAGAAGAAGAAGAAAAAAAATACCGACCTTGTAAAATGCCCCCTTTCTCAGTTAAAATGCTGCAGCGAGATCTTTCTTCTCCTCAGGCAGAACATTTCATCTTCTTTTTTGGTGTCAAACTAATTGGAGAGAAAAAGCGACCGTTCCCTGTTCTCTAATGTGCCTGATTGTGCTTAAAGTTGAGCTGCAGAATTTATTACGACCATTACCTCCGACAGAAGCTAACTTAACAGTTCCTTTGATATGTCGCAAATACTCGCCAGAGTGAAAATAGCGTGGGTCGTGTCTGTTTCTTTAAAAAACGAGAGTGAGACAGCGTTGCTCTCGCTTTGGGGCCCAGACAGGTGGGTTCTTTTAAGGATTTAAAAAAACAAATGTTTAAAGATGTTTCTCTGAAGATAAACGCTTCTTTGTTTTCGTGTTTTCATTCGTAAGCACTTTTCTCGTTAGCAGTAACAGTACTCGCCTGAAAACGTTTCTCCTGGCCTTCACTACCGGTCATTATTCCTGTGGGAAGTTCCGAAACCACGTTCGGTATATAAATAAACGAGTCTCCGTCCAAAAAGGATCAGCAAAAAACGACCCGGTAAGCGACTTTCTAAGAGCTTACAGAGAAAACAATGAACAGATTTAACTGCCCAGGAAAAAAACCCCCAACAAAAAACAGAGAACCATGTATAAGACCTACAATATGTTTAAAAGTCATATCCCCCAGGTGTGAAATATTACAGATGTTGTACAGATGTCTGCTGTTTTACTGCTATGTACTGCAAAGCCTGTTTTTTTCTCCCCATTTGTGGTAATATATTTCATTGCATCTTTATATTGCTGAAGACATAGTAGACACGAGGTTATCTTCTCATTCTTTGGTAGCGATGTTTAATACAGGTTTTAGAACCAATGATCAGACACACTGCTCTTCCTTCTTTCTCTCCATTAGATTAAAGAGTTATGACTCCTGAAGCAGTCAGTTGTTTTAACGTGGTGTATTCCAGAGTGTCATCTGGGAGATGTTTGTTTCAGATGTTGTCTGAAGTGACTGAGAGTGAATTTCCATTCATGACCTGTGGGGTAACCAAGCCTTTCATGTCATTTGGACTGAAAAACACGCGTTATGGATTTAACAAAGGGCCAGTGGCAAATAGTCACATGATCAAACACCCCCCCCCCCCCCCCCGCATCAGTCGTCAATAAGTGTGAGAAAACCAAGACTAGACCAGAGAGAACAGCTGTTCCTTGTTCGCACACAACACAGCATCTGTCTGTAGGGTATTTTACCCTCTAGGTATGTCAGTCAGGTTCAGGTCAGCTATACATCAGCCAAATATTTCAAAAACAATTTTCCTGTCACTAGGAAACCCAAAGTACAGAGCCCGAAATATTTCAGGCACGACAAAGCTCGCAAGTGACTCCACCTACTATAAGTAGATTGGAGTTGTTTTTTTCACAAAGGCCTTATTTTTAAAGTATTAACTGTATATAAAAGAGTTCAGAAGAATAATTCAGTGGGCGAGTCATCAAACAAAACACTAAAGGAACTCAACTCAATTGAACATGGACTCCAGCTCATCTCCAGCTCAACTTCCAGGCAGAATTTCAAGATTTCAATGAATGTCTTTCATAAATAATAAACTCACAAACCGGTCCGCGTTGGTACCTCTAAATCACCCAAAACTATGTCGAAAGTAAGGGTGTCTTTTTTTTTTCCAAAGTCACAGAGAGATAAAACAATGAAGTTGAACTAAAATGGTCTTTTAAATGGCATACGTGCCACAGATGGAGAAAAGAGAGAACGTGATTGATGAAGACGTGACGGAAGAGTTGTATAACCGTGTGACAGCCGCCCATTAAAAACACATTACCTTTAATGTTAAACTCTAATATGCTGTGATACATTTCACATGAGGGGAAAAAAAAGAAACCCCTTCTTTCCAGAGAGGTTAAAGCACTCACCGCCCGAATGTCTTTTTTTTCCCTCTCTTTTAGGTCGGAGAAAAGGAACGGGAGAGAGAGGCGGCACGTTCGTGCGATGGGAAAGCAATGCTGTTAGTGTCAGATATCTTGGTATGACAGCAGACATTTAAAAGCTCTTAACCTAAAGTACAACAGGTCTTTACAACAGCCCGCTTCGTCAGGCTAGCACCTGGTGGAAGTCCACTGTGCTTCTGGTTCTCATGGCAACTCAATGCTCTGGTCTCTGATTGGCTGAAGAGTACACATACTGGTCTCACAGCTTAAAATCAGCCTATTATTAAAAGGTAAGGGAGGGGCGGGGGGGTCTAGAATACACTGTATTGTACTTTCCCCCCCCATTTTGCGTGTTTGAATTCATTTCTGTTGACATAAGAAGACATCTGAATGAAAGGGCAAAGTTCTACTGGGGACCCCTTGTCAAACTGGGGTCAAAAACATAGTTCCCATGAGTAAACATAATATGGGTACTTTTGGATAAAAGATATTGTTGTTCTTGGTATAATTAAAAGTCCAAAAGTGTTTTTGGGTTAGAGTTAGAGCTAGTTAGAACACCTATATTGTTCTTGATGTTTGGTGTCACGAAAGTCGACAATCTGGTCTGAATCTAGAACTTACTACACAAGGTCCGTGTGCGTTTGTGTACAAGAGTGTTAAAAAAAACAAACAGACAAACGAAACCCCCCCCCCCCCCCCCAAAAAAAAAACAAACAAACAAAAAACACAGGAAGTCAAGTTGGACTGTAAACTTTTTCTTTTGTTTTATTTCTCCAGCCTGTGGATCAACTCAACTCAACACGGGGGGCACGCTAACCTGTCAATCATTAGGCCACGCCCCTCAGTCATAAAAACAAAGATGTTCTTCAGTCTTTGCCACAAAGATAAGAACCAAACACACTCGTTTTATAGTTTTATACCAGCTACAAAATAACAAGCTGCACCATAGACAAGCCAGGCTTCAGAGGAAGCGTGTTTTAACTTTGACTATCCGACCATCTCCACAGCGATAAAAAATATGTGGTGTTTGTTTCCATGGCGAAGGAGTGATGGACAACTCTTTCATGGCAAAGATAACATTTTTCTTTTTTTCTCCACTTTTTCATTCCCAACGTTCCAGGAGAGGTTAGGAGACACGGACAGAGAGAGAGAGAGAGAAAGGCGAGTGATATTCTGCCTTTCATTTCTTCCTCTCTCTCTCTCCCTCCCTCTTCTGTTAGTAGGTTTCTGTGCGTCTGCGATCCATCCTCCACGGATACGGATAGAGAGATCAAGGACTCAGAAATTACAGTGAAAGAAAACAGAGTCTTTTTTTTCTCATTGTTTTTTTTTTGTTTTTTTTTTGTTTCTTTGTTGTTGTTTTTTTACAAAATAACCAAACGGAACGGTAATGAAATGAATGACTATGAAATGTAAAAGAATTGAAATGTTCACTATGGAATCTCTTTAGAACTGTCAGTGATCATGCAGTCTAAATTTGAAACCATACAAATATGTCTGTGTGTGTGTGTGTGTTTGCGTGTGTGTGTGTGTGGCACAGTGAAGGAGCTCAAACACACTGACACAGACATCACACTGTGACCGTGTTAGACTGACAGCTGTTACGTGGGTCGGTGGAGTAAACATAAAATGAATCAAGTCACACACAAACACACACATACACACACACACATACACACACACGGTCTCTTGCAATCTCTCTCGTTATGCTCTCTCTCTCTCTCTCTCTCTCTCTCTCTCACACACACACACACACACACACACACGCATTGACTTAAGCCCTTAGACTGGTGGTTGATATAACAACAGTTGTCTGCCAAGTCCATGTCGTTTCAAATGTCCAGAAAACTCATGGGAAATGTAGTTCACATTGCCCAGAGGATTACTACCCAAAATGCATCAGGCCAAGTTTGTATATGTGTTAGTTACACGTTACCTGACAATTAGAAACAGACACCAAACATACATCAAATTAAACAAATTAACATCCATTAAGAATTACTTGTGGCACAAAAAACAACAGGTACTTTAAACAAAGATGTAAAAAAAAAAAAAAGAAAATTCTACATAAAACTTGAAGATATCACAAATGCTGTTTGCTGTCCTATGATGTCCGTCACCCTGTTGATTGATAATAGACTGATATATTGATTGACTGATTGATTTCTTTTGTTTGGCAGTCTGCTCGATAAGAGTCTGAGTTTGATTGACAGGTCAGGCCAGTGTCATTCAGTGGCCAATAGGGGGAGCTGATGCTCCTGTGCTGGGCCAATGAGGGAACAGAACACTACAGTGTCCACAGGATTCTGGAGATCAATCCTGATATGCTCTCTCACACTCTTTCTCTCTCTCAAGCACGCACACACACGCACACACACACGCACACACGCACACACGCGCACACACACACACACACACACACCACACACACACACACACACACACACACAAGTTTTCCTTCATATGTGCTCACTGCTCTTCATCTCAAAAATCCTTTATAAACAATTAAATAAAAACACCCACAAATTAGGTTCCCATTTGTGGAAAACACACGTACATTCACTCGCATTCTGCCTCAGACACACACACACGACACACACACACACACACTCTAAAAGGGAGGCAATCTTGTAAACATAATCCAAGGCCCTTCACCCCTCATCAAAGGAAGACAGGAGAAGCCATCTCAAGTATCTCTCCGTGAATCGCAGAGTCTTTCTCTCCATCCCTTGTTCTTTTTTTCTATCTAGTGGAGTGATGGGGAGATGCGTTATGATAGACGTTTCTTCTTTTCCTTTCCCTCCGTTCCAGGGGCAGCGTTCGGGCGAACGAAAAAAAGAAAAGAAAAGAGAAAAAAAGAGTGCGGAGGTAGCCGAACGGAGATCTCTCACACTCTTCTTGCCCCTCTTCCCCCCGCCTTCTCCCCCCCCTTCTCTCTCTCTCTCTCTCTCTCTCTTTCGCGGCGTCGGTGCAAGTGTCCGTCTGTCTGTTTGAAAAGAATGTGTGTGAGTGTGTGTTCAGAACATCTCGGGCAGCGTGACGTTGCGGAGAAGCCACTGCTGGGAACGACCCCCTGTGCAGTCTCGCACGCTGGGGACCTGACTGTCCTCCTCAGACGCTTTGTCCAGACACTGGTTACTGTTCACATGCAGCAGGGTCAGCTTCTACAGAGAGAGAGAGGGGGGGGGGGGGGGGGGGGGAGAGAGAGAGAGAGAGAGAGAAGGAGAGAGGGAGTGTAAATATCTTGCATTTATAGAAAATGTCAAACTCAAGAGCCTGAAGAGATTGAGATCACATTTTCGGTCAAACTTATTAAACTTTACACCAGATTGTGTGTGTGTGTGAATATATATGTGCACTTGTGTGTGTGTGTGTGTGTGTGTGTGTGTGCGTATTTGTGTGTGCA
>NC_044503.1:29221983-29229483 GCF_902362185.1 Chanos chanos | reverse complement strand
CGCTTACACATTAAACATGCTCTCCTCTTGGCTAACAGTGCCACTGTATGTGAGTTGTGCAAGAGTGTGTGAACCTTTTGCCAAATAAGTGTGTGTACATAACCTTGAGTAGTGCTTAATACAAACACATTCCTGGGCGTTCTCTCCCTCTCTCTTTCTCTCTCTCTCTCTCTCTCTCTCCCCTAATGAGGAATAAATCGGCATAAAGAACACAATCAATATTTACCTTCCTCATACAAACACACACGCGTCCTGATAACAGGACCATAGAGAGAGAGAATGAGAGTGTTTCCATTCCGTTTTGCAGTCTCTATCTACAGAACAGACAGATAACCACTCCAAACCGATCGCCAGCTTAATTTCTCTCCAAAAATAGAGCCCACCAAAAACTCTACGGGGTTTTTTTTTTTTGACTGCAGAACAAACACGCGTCGTTACCATAAGGCTCTGAGAGAGACGCCGTTAGCGTGGTGAAATCCTGATGAAATCTTCCAACTGTTTTTTTTGCCGGGTTGAGATGTTGCAGCAGAACAACAAATTTGTGCGGCGCGCGGAAGCCGCGAGTGAGGGAGTGAAACTGCCAACTGTCACGGCACCAACAGAAAAACAGCTCTCCGCTAACCTTGCTCGTCTTTCATTCAGTCGTTTAATAAGCCTCGCTGTTTTCACTCCGCGCGTGTGTGTGTGTGTGTGCGTGTTTGGAAAGAAAGATGAGAGGGAAAGAGCGCGTGTGGCTCTCTCTCTGTGTGTGTGTGTGTGTGTGTGTGTGTGTGAGTGAGAGTAAGAAGGAGGCATTTGTGTTTATAAGTACAGACAGATATGTCTGACAGCATCTACTTCTTTGTTTGTGTGTGTGTGTGTGTGTGTGTTGTCATACATTGGCCTATGTGCATAAACTAGGTCATTAACAAAGGCATACAAGTGTTCCCCTGTGAACTGGTTTTTTTCTTTGGAGTCATTTTTCAACAGGCAGTGTGGAGGGCACCTCAGGAAGAGCTTACAGGACAGAGATAAGGGAACTATGACAGATGTCTCGCTCAGAGCCAGACAACTGACACGGAGTCATATGGCTTACAGTCACACGCACACACACACACACTCACACACACGATCTCTCTCATTTTCTATCCAAACACACACACACACACACAGACACACACAGAGTTAGACATGAGTGATGATGGCAGGAGAGAGAAGATGAAGTATTTTACATAGACGCTAATTATTATTCATCTGAAGATTTTCAGATCTCCACTTTAATGAGACTGTCAAATTCAAAGTATTAAAAAGTCATGAACCTGAGAGACACAAAGAGACAAAAAGTAAAAGAGAGAGAAAAAAGTAGGAGTGTGTTCTTTGGTCTTTACCACACAGTAAGTTAAGACTCCAGCTCCTACAGCTTCTGGATGTGTAGGGATGTGGAAATGATGTGTGTGTGTGTGTGTGTGAACGTATGTGTGTGTTTAATGACATGGGCCTGCAGGTATTACTCCAGCTGCAAGCTCATCGTCAAAACATCAACTCAATTCTCCATGCAAATTACAGGCCTGGGTTTCAGATGTAAAACAGCACACACACACACGCGCACACACACACGCACACGCACACGTCTGAGTCATATATTACTACACATGCGCGTGCCCGCACACACACACACACACACACACCTCTTAGTCACATCACAATGTCATGGAAATGACGACTAGACACAAAGAGGTCAGCAGCCATCTTTTTCCTTCATGTGAGTCCTGCTCTCTTATTAAAGAGAGAGAGAGAGAGAGAGAGAGAGAGAGAGAGAGAGAGAGAGAGAGAGAGAACATGCAGGCTTTTCCTGAGAGACAAAAGAGTGTAGTATTCTAGCAGCGTTAGAGTGCATCAAATTGTGCTCATTAAAAAGAACACTGAAGAATCACCAACACACACACACACACACACACACACCCCAACACAATAACACACAAACCTTCTTAAGAAAGCTCACTCATTCATCCCACACAACCAGACAGATCTCATACTTATTATACACAACTTACATATACACTTTCACTCTCTCTCTTTCCCTACTTGCTTAGGTCACACAAATGAAGACCAACAATATATGTTCACTAGGGGGTGTAACGCCCCAAACCCAAAGCATGGCTCTCTTATGCTCGGTTCAGTTCATACTGTGTCTGGTGAACCTTTCTTTTTTCACCTTAGCCTGTAATTAAAGTTTTTTTTTCTTCTTTTCCCAAACGTGATAACTCATCACAACGAATACATATTCTTAGTATACGAGAATATTCCATACGGTTTTTCATCATTAGGAATAACGTAAATCATAATTTGAAACCGGTACGCCATTTAATTTCCTCTTCATTTTTCACCGCGAGGAAATATACCCGCTGTGTTTATCGTGCGGTGCGCATATGCTTTAACCGACCCGACGCTGCCCTGCAACGCCTTTAATTACGAGGTCATCCGTTTTAAATAACTATTAAACACACGGTACCATAATTCAGATCATAAACATTATGTTATATTTAAATATGTGAACTTAACTTTTCTCCTATCGAAGCAGCCGCGCGCTGATCTGGTCCAGATCGGCGCGGTCGGTTGTTATTTTGTAATCGTCTAACGTTGTCTCTCTTCTGAAATGCCAATGCTGAAGCGACCGTGCGGTGATTCAATTTTACTTTTCTTATACGGAATTTCTAGAGGAAGCACTGAACAACTGGCGCTCAAGTTTAATTTTCTTGCAGTCATTTTCTTGGGAATAAAAGAAAAAAAAAAAAAAACACATTTCAATTTGAATGTAATGAAGTTTAGGATGTTTTGAAGTTGAAGTTTTGTTTTCTTACATTTCTTGTTAAGAAGACGTAAATGTAATAAAAGTTACTGAAGAATATTTTTCCATTTATTCTCAGCGCTTTGCTGCTGTTTGGATTAAATTGATTTAAATTCTTTCCGTGTTTAATTTCTACGTGTTCAAATGAAAAAAGAAAGCAAAACTGAAGTTCTGAGTTGGCATTACAAGCTGAACCATGATACAAGCTGAACCCTGGCCCAAAAACTGAGATACGAACCAAACCGTGAATAGGGTGAACCATTACACACACAGGTAAAGACAAACACACTAACACATACATTAACATACCACACACACACACACACACACACACAAACACACAGAACCACATTCTAACACTAACATACACACACACACACACACACACACACACACACACACACAAATACACAGACACACACGCGCACACACACACACACACAGACACAGACACAGACACAGACACACACACACACTAACCTCTTTCACTGGCGTCGTCCACCAGTACCACCTCCTCCAGTAAGTGCCGTGGAGACCTGTTGATGACACTGTGGACAGTGCGAAGCAGAGTGGTCCATGCTTCATTGTGAAAAACTATCACCACGCTCGTACGAGGAAGATCATCAGGATACAGCTTATTCTTACACCTACACACACACACACACACACACACCCACGAACCCACATACATACAACCAGAGAGAGAGAGAGAACACCAATCAGATATCAGCATGGACAGAAGACCGGCCAATCAGAACAGCCTTAAGGGCCTATTTACTGAAGCTAAGGGTGTTGTAAGACGTGCTGCATTGGGAAATGAAGCCTGCATTGATTTTAATGAAACTGAACAGTTTATTGGCTCCTGAGTTACTATGATATTACTGTCTTTTCCTCCAATATATTCTCCCAGGAGAGGTGTGAATTAATTAAGGCAGGGGGAGAGAACACAAACAATTAACAAACCAATCAAATCTAATCAACCAAACACTACAAACTAATCAAAGCCAGAGAAGGGACCCAACAAACCGTTACCTTCTGACTGTCTGGTCCTGCCTCTTCAGTAATGCATGTTTTCAAAGAGGCATATTTTCAGAGATATACTGATCTTTATAGCATGTGTGTGTGTGTGTGTGTGTGTAGCTACATAATAAAAGAAAGTGTGACAGACTGCAGCTCTGTAACCTGAAATGATTTTGGCAAGTTCATTTACACTTTTCTCTTCCTTTAATAAGTTTATTCAACATGTACACACACACACACACACACACGCACACATTCACTTTTCACAACACATTTAGAAGAGCACACACATATGCTTTTGGAAATGTGTTGACTTAATTAGTTATTCAACAAATTCACTTACTCTCACACTCCATGTGCATTTAGAGTAGCATGCAGCTAATGAGTTCATTCAACACACACACACACACACACACACACACACACAGACTGAGAAAGAGAAGACTGTTTCCTTCCTTTAAGTGTTTTATCTCATACCAGCTGGGTTTCATCTTCTCTCAGAACTACGATTTTTTTATGTCCTAAAAAAAACAGACCCCACACACCTCCATTTTCTCTTCGTTTATCGACCCGTTTACTCATCTACGGTTCTTCTCTCTCTCTCTTTTCTGTCCGTTCACTCTAAACCTCATTCACAAACCTCATTTACATTTGACGCCTTACAAAACACCACACCATTTCAGTTAGGGTTGAAGTGACTGACTGATCAATTGATTGTTATAACTACAAATCCATCCATCCATCCACGTATTCATTCGCTTGTTTGCATAACTGATCAAGTGGTCAGACTGACAGACTGACTGATTGATTGGTTGGTTGACCATTTCACCTAAAAAAAAAAAAAATCCATGCATTTAGATCTTCATGAGTTCACCCATTCAGTGGCTGATTCATTCTTTAATTCACCTGCCTGCTCATTCAGTCCGAGAGCCAAGACAGGAATAAGAAGGATGCCAAGCCTGGAACGCTATCTCTCTAAGAGCAGTCTCCAACAAACACTCCGTATTGGTCCATCAGAGAGGCAATTAGCCCGCTCCTTGACTCTGATTGGAGAGTTTGGGAGAGTGGGCGGGTTCAGGGGTAAATGAATTGTTTCTCGGGGAGATTATATAAGCGCTGATTCCTGTGCCAATCTGCTGTAGATGCAGGAACAGGAAGCCCCAGTGTTTGTTGTATCTGGAGCGCTAAAATGGGACACATGCTCTCACTTCCTGTCCTATTTCCTGTTTGCCCCAACACAGCTACAATCACTTACACACACACACACACACACACACACACACACACACACACACAAACAACACAGGCACTCACTTAGTCTTAAGATGTTGTGCAATTTTTATGTACTTATAACATGAAGTGCACAGAAAAACAAACATAAATGACATGAGCAATGCACAACTCTCCTTTTCAGTCTCTGACAGACTGGAAAAGAGTGTCAGACACACACACACACACACACACACACACACAAGGGCTGCACAACTAATCTAAGCCGACCTGAACTAAAACAAACAGTTGCTGGTGACTTTACATGCCTGACGCTCTCTGAGAAATACTTTAAAAGGTTCTAAACAATTAGTAACCGTTTTGTCACCGAGTAGTTGAGTTAGTTTAAAGCTTTTATTGAAAACATCTTTTATTTCAAAACATCCGTTTACTGTGTAGGTCTATGCCTTTATCTGATTTTAGTCTTGACAACTACGTAAAAATATGAGATGCTAACTTAGATATTTATTATATTGCAGTTCAAATCGCAATCGCAAAATCTTTCCGTCTAACTGCGATATGATTTTTTTGACCAAATCATGCAGTCCTAACACACACACACACACACACTTTCATTTTCAACCTCTAACAGACACACACATACACACATGCACACTCAGTACTAATTAAATAAGTTGAGGGGTTGTTGTCCGTCATGTCCCATCGCCGTGGAAACACAATTCTTTTCTACCCCGTTCTCCTGAAAACTCATTAACCTGTAGCTGCACAGAATACACATGCACACTCTCTCTTTTTCTTTCTCCCTCTCTCTGTCTCTCTCTTTAAACTCATTAACCTACTGTCAATCTGAGGAGCTCAAACAGTGACTTCATTTACAGTCGTGCTCTGTGATTGGTCTTTTGTTACCTGTCTGACTGAAAAAGAGAGAGAGAGAGAGAGAGACAGAGAGAGAGAGAGAGGGGGAGAGGGGGAGGGGGGGGGTGAGACAGAGAGAGGGAGAGAGAGGGGGAGAGAGAGAAAGAGAGCAAGAGGGAGAGAGAGAGAGAGAGAGAGAGAGAGAGGAGGGGGGGGGGAGAGACAGGAGGGGGAGAGAGAGAGACAGGAGGGGGGGAGAGAGAGAGAGAGACAGGAGGGAGAGAGAGAGAGAGAGAGAGAGAGAGAGAGAGAGAGAGAGAGAGAGAGGTGAGGAGTTGTTTCTGTGTCAGCGGGAAAGGAGCAGGATGAACATCCACTCAGTGCATGTGTGTGTTTGTGTGTGTGTGTGTGTGTGTTTGTGTGTGTGTATGTGTGTTTGTGTGTGTGTGACCCTGTAGGCAGAACAGAACTACTGCATCAAACCGCTATAGCTTCCGACATATGCTTCTACTGTGGACTACTGCTGAGACTGAAAACAGTTAATGATGGAGCACAACAGAGACCTTGATCAAAAAGACACTACAGAGGGAAAGGAGACATGCATTTAAACACACACACACTGCCCTGGGGGGATCATTTGGTTTATTTGGAGTAATCAGAGAAAAATAAAAACAGCCAAAAGGTTTTTAAATACCTACATATTACACACACACACACACTTTATGGCTGTCAAACTCTCATACGCTTGCAGGTCTAGCTGAAGGAGAGCTCGAAGCACAAACAGAACACACGCTAACAAGATGTGTTCTTTCTTTCTTTTTTTTTTTTTCATGAAACATTCAAAATCTTAATATGAAGCTGCATTTATTTTGGCAAAGGTTCACACAGGCTGAATGTTTACCTGAATCTACCAGTTTACCTGAATCTACCAGTTTACCTGAATCTACCAGTTTATCTGAAATGCTACGTTGTGACTGGGGGGTGTAATTTGTCTGTGTCTGTCTGTGTGTGTGTGTGTGCGCGTGTATGTGTGTGTGTGCGTCTGTGTGTGTGTATGTGTGTGGTGTGTGTATGTGTGTGGTGGTGTGTGTGTGTATGTGTGCGTATGTGTGTGTGTCTGTGTGTGTGTGCACGTGCGCGCATGTGTGTGCGCGTGCTTTGTGTGTGCATGTGCGCACGCGCGTGCGTGGGTGTGTGTGTGTGTGTGTGTGTGTGTGTGTGTGTGTGTGACCGTAGACTAAAGTGATAAATGAGACTGTGACGTGACTGACTGCTGACAGGAGCAGTAGTCTGAGGGCTGTGGAGACAGTGGACAGTGTGATTAGAGCGGAGAGACAGATGGCTCTTACTGCACACGCTCAGCCGTTTCACTTCACGTTTGACCACTCTGTTCAGATAAGAAGGATTTCAATCTGAAAAGTCAAACCCCCACCCCCCCATCACCCCTCCGCCGAGTCCTCTCTTTCCCTTCTTTTTATTTGTCTCTATCTCTTTCTCATGATCTCTTGACCCCCCCCCCCCCCCTCCGCTTCTCCTGTCTGTCTCTTTTCTCCTCTGACTTGGTTCCT
>NC_044503.1:29209483-29211983 GCF_902362185.1 Chanos chanos | reverse complement strand
ACAACACCATGAAGACTTAACATACACTCTGGTCTAACATATCCAAACCTGACACTAAAACACTGAACTAAACAACACCATGAAGACTTAACACACACTCTGGTCTAACATATCCAAACCTGACACTAAAACACTGAACTAAACAACACCATGAAGACTTAACACACACTCTGGTCTAACATATCCAAACCTGACACTAAAACACTGAACTAAACAACACCATGAAGACTTAACACACACTCTGGTCTAACATATCCAAACCTGACACTAAAACACTGAACTAAACAACACCACGAGGACTTAACACACACTCTGGTCTAACATATCCAAACCTGACACTAAAACGCTGAACTAAACAACACCACGAGGACTTAACACACACTCTGGTCTAACATATCCAAACCTGACACTAAAACACTGAACTAAACAACACCACGAGGACTTAACACACACTCTGGTCTAACATATCCAAACCTGACACTAAAACACTGAACTAAACAACACCATGAAGACTTAACACACACTCTGGTCTAACATATCCAAACCTGACACTAAAACACTGAACTAAACAACACCATGAAGACTTAACACACACTCTGGTCTAACATATCCAAACCTGACACTAAAACACTGAACTAAACAACACCATGAAGACTTAACACACACTCTGGTCTAACATATCCAAACCTGACACTAAAACACTGAACTAAACAACACCATGAAGACTTAACACACACTCTGGTCTAACATATCCAAACCTGACACTAAAACACTGAACTAAACAACACCATGAAGACTTAACACACACTCTGGTCTAACATATCCAAACCTGACACTAAAACACTGAACTAAACAACACCATGAAGACTTAACACACACTCTGGTCTAACATATCCAAACCTGACACTAAAACACTGAACTAAACAACACCATGAAGACTTAACACACACTCTGGTCTAACATATCCAAACCTGACACTAAAACACTGAACTAAACAACACCACGAAGACTTAACACACACTCTGGTCTAACATATCCAAACCTGACACTAAAACACTGAACTAAACAACACCATGAAGACTCAACACACGCTCTGGTCTAACATATCCAAACCTGACACTAAAACACTGAACTAAACAACACCATGAAGACTTAACACACACTCTGGTCTAACATATCCAAACCTGACACTAAAACACTGAACTAAACAACACCATGAAGACTTAACACACACTCTGGTCTAACATATCCAAACCTGACACTAAAACACTGAACTAAACAACACCATGAAGACTCAACACACGCTCTGGTCTAACATATCCAAACCTGACACTAAAACACTGAACTAAACAACACCATGAAGACTTAACACACACTCTGGTCTAACATATCCAAACCTGACACTAAAACACTGAACTAAACAACACCATGAAGACTTAACACACACTCTGGTCTAACATATCCAAACCTGACACTAAAACACTGAACTAAACAACACCATGAAGACTCAACACACGCTCTGGTCTAACATATCCAAACCTGACACTAAAACACTGAACTAAACAACACCATGAAGACTCAACACACGCTCTGGTCTAACATATCCAAACCTGACACTAAAACACTGAACTAAACAACACCATGAAGACTTAACACACACTCTGGTCTAACATATCCAAACCTGACACTAAAACACTGAACTAAACAACACCATGAAGACTTAACACACACTCTGGTCTAACATATCCAAACCTGACACTAAAACACTGAACTAAACAACACCATGAAGACTCAACACACGCTCTGGTCTAACATATCCAAACCTGACACTAAAACACTGAACTAAACAACACCACGAAGACTTAACACACACTCTGGTCTAACATATCCAAACCTGACACTAAAACACTGAACTAAACAACACCACGAAGACTTAACACACACTCTGGTCTAACATATCCAAACCTGACACTAAAACACTGAACTAAACAACACCATGAAGACTCAACACACGCTCTGGTCTAACATATCCAAACCTGACACTAAAACACTGAACTAAACAACACCATGAAGACTTAACACACACTCTGGTCTAACATATCCAAACCTGACACTAAAACACTGAACTAAACAACACCATGAAGACTTAACACACACTCTGGTCTAACATATCCAAACCTGACACTAAAACACTGAACTAAACAACACCATGAAGACTCAACACACGCTCTGGTCTAACATATCCAAACCTGACACTAAAACACTGAACTAAACAACACCACGAAGACTTAACACACACTCTGGTCTAACATATCCAAACCTGACACTAAAACACTGAACTAAACAACACCACGAAGACTTAACACACACTCTGGTCTAACATATCCAAACCTGACACTAAAACACTGAACTAAACAACACCATGAAGACTTAACACACACTCTGGTCTAACATATCCAAACCTGACACTAAAACACTGAACTAAACAACACCATGAAGA
>NC_044503.1:29189483-29196983 GCF_902362185.1 Chanos chanos | reverse complement strand
CAACTTACAGCCTCAAACACCACAGCTTTGGCTTTTGCGAAAACATACACACGCTCTCACACGTACACACACACACACACACACACACACGCATGCCACACACTTGTACATGCACACAGTTCCTCTTTCTCTCTCTCTATCATTATCTCCCTCTCTTTTAAACAAAGTCTGATATTTAGTTATGCAGCCAATGTCATTTCCAGTGTCCATCACCGTTGTCTCAGAACAGTGTAAATTGCCCTTCACTGTCTTTACATGTTTGTTTGTTTTTTTTCGTTTGCTTGTTTTTAAATATAAGCGTATTTAAATGGATTTACTCTGTTGTCCATAGATACATGAATACACAATTTAAATCAAAGATTCTGTGAAGCAACAAATCAACTGATTGTGTATTTGATCAATACCTGCTGAGTCAATGCGAGTGGAGAAACGGGGTCTCCTGATCTACAGAACAGGGGCTCCAGCTGAGGGGAGGAGCTTAAGAGATCCCACCACCGACACCTGTTACTTGAACATGCTCCCTGTGGGAAAACACAGAAAAACATATTTAATAAGAATTCACATTTAGTCCAAGTTACGATGCTCTCCTTTTTAAAGATAAACACTATGTACAAATACAGTCTTTCAGAGGATAAGAAAATTTGTTTTACTTTCTCGTTTGCAAGGTTTCAAGGCAAAATCAACCACGGTGAAAATGAAATCTCCTATGTCAAGCGAACTGGTAAGGTTAAACCCCCCGGATTATGATTATGTATAAAAAAAAATCAAATTCTGGGAAAAAAAATAATTCTGCTACGGAAAGTAATTTCATTGCCCCTTTTAAACTGCTCACTTACTCTTCCTCCTTCTCCTCTCTATTCCCTTCTTCTTCTTTTTTTTTTTTTTAAGAATTTCATTTCGTGTCTCTCTATCTCTCTCCTGCATGTGTATGTGTGTGTGTGTGTGTGTGTGTGTGTGTGTGTGCGTGCGTGTGTGGAGCTGATGTAGTCAGAATCAGTTATTCTAAGTGCTCTCTTACACATATGGTTCAAGGCAGCAAAATTCAGAACCCACGTGAATAAAATATCAGAGGTAGAGCTCAACATCTCTATCAAAGATAGACAGAGAGAGAGAGAGAGAGAGAGAGAGAGAGAGAGAGAGAGAGAGGAAGGAATATATTGAGCTAGCTTTACACACACACACACACACACACACAGACATAGCTCTGCTGACTGGGCTTTCAGTAAGGTGTTGGAGGATGAACTGTTCTCATCAAAAGGACTTTTTTTTTTTTTTAAATCTTACTCTCCTTGGCTGAGCACTACTCACGTACCACTCAAGTCAGCAAGAAGAGCTGAGAGAAGAGAGAGAGAGAGAGAGAGAGAGAGAGAGAGAGAGAGAGAGAGAGAGAGAGAGAGTGAGTGTGTGTGTTTTTGTGGTAAGGGACTCTTCATATTAAAGTTGTAATTGGGTAAACTTCACTAAAACCTGGGAGTGTCTGGAGTCTTTGAGAAACTGCCAGCAGTAGTGGGGGTTTTTTCCCCCCCCAGGTGCCATGACAACAGCTGCCAGGCGCAGACAGGACCAATTAAATGTCTCTCTCTGAAGTAGGCAGGTCACTACAACAGCAACAAATGCCTTCTGCACCTTTTAAACACTAAAGAGATAATCATCACGCTTTCTCACACACACACACACACATACACACACACACTAGAGGAGGACTATGATATCTCTCTTTTTTTTTTCCCCCTCAAACGTTAAGTTAGTAGGAAACACTTCGATTCTCAATCAATCAAACAGCCATCAGCTGTCACCATGGTAACCACTTGCCCCTCCTCTATGAGTCTTGGCCAACTTCCTTCTCCCCCTTTCCGTATCTGTTTTTCCGTCACCGTTACTCAGTCTCTGTCTTCCCCTTTTCCTGTAATGGTCTTCAATTCATTCATTGACCTGTCAAATTCAATTTATCCCTCTCCTCCTGTCTGTATCTGGGCTGTTTGTTGTTTTTTTTTTTTTTGGGGGGGGGGGGGGGGGGGGGGGGGGTGTTTAGCTTTGGACCTCATAAACATTTTCTGCTTTTCCACCCAAACAACAGTGTTTTAATAAAGAGAAATCACCTGAGTCCTCATTAAAATGATTTGTAGAGCAACTAAGGGTCCATTACAGCAACTATTTTGGTTCAGTATCTATGTAACTTGGCACACACACACACACACACACACACGCACATAAACGCGCGCACGAACACTAACGCGCCAGAACACACACACACACAGGCCGCAGTCTTTCATCTTCATTAAACACAAAGGATGTATACACATTAGCAGTTGAACACACACACACACACACACACACCCATACAGGCACCTCCTCAATAAAGATCAATTCGATTTTCCACCGCCTGGGCCCGGCTTAAATTGATCATAAAAACACCCGCTCTTCCCTCTTAAATACTTTATTACCCACTCAAAGCACCTGGACTCGCTCTCTCTCTGAAACACACACACGCACGCACATATTCTCTCTTTAAAAGGATACAACGGTACCTCCACAGAACTCTCTGTGGAGATAAGAGCACACCTTCTACTTATAGAAAGCAGAGACACATTTCTCACCGCACTAATACTGTTGGCCACACACACACACACACACACACACACACACACACACACACAGGCAGTCAGAGGAGGAAACTGTGGTACGTGGAGGAGTCTCTGTGTCACTGTGCAGCCTTACACTCACTTCCTGTCAGTACTGAGCCAACCATCAGACCAAACACAACGATCAGAGGTCAGACCAGAGTCAATGATCCGCTGCCATCATCAACCCAAACAGTAAGGGAAGAACAGAAAAAAAAAAAAAAAAATCCCTGCACCGTTCTGGAAACAGGACACGCATACATACACATGCGTCAGTCAAGCACAAAAAGAATACGGGTCAAGACAAAGCCAACAGTCATCGTCATCGTCAACTCAAAGCTAAGGAAATCATGCGAGGCATAGATAGATATAACGACTTGACCGTCATTCAGAGAGACAGAGGAGAGAGAGAGTGAGAGAGAGAGACAGAGAGTGTGAGAGAGAGAGAGAGAGAGAGAGAGAGAGAGAGAGAATGGGACAAGGGTCAGAGGTTGCTATGGGAACCATCTGAATCTGACTCCGCGCACCGTCATCCTAATGAAAACATATTCATTTCATTTCGTCAAAACATTTTAACTCCGTAAACAATCAGAGGGGTTTCCCTACGACCGAACACACGCTACACAATCGCACGCCACTTCATTATCACGAATATTGAGAGCATATTTTGTTCGATCGTAATTATCATAGCTGTAAAAACACCCAGCATGTAACAAACTGCATTCGCTGGGTGGGAAGACTAAGACCAGACATAAAAAGAGATGTTTTTCGTCTAAAAAAAAACAAAACAAAACAAAAAAAAAAAAACAAGAGCTATTTGTCCTCAGCAGGAGTTGAAGAGCGAGGAGTGTTTAGAATGAGTTCGTGCGTAACTAGAAACTGTGGCCGACACCGCGAGCTTTAAAAGACCCCATAGAAAGCCTAATCAAATCTGGAACCGATTCGTAGACACTAGAGTATGACGGACTGCGTGACCATTTGAGACTTTTAAAATAAGCTTAATGCACGTTCTGTACAAGACTGTGACACCACTGTGCCCACATTGACGCTATGTTGGAAGGACAAAAAAAAAAAAGCAAACAGAAAATACGAGGAAACACACAGGGCGGTGCGTGTTAAACGTTTCATTTATCTTCGAATTAGGTAATCAGTTAGGGTCTTAAATGAAGCATGTCTGTATAAAGTTTAAATCAATGTCACAATTTTTTTTTTTTCATCTGAGCGCTCAGTGTGTTTGCTATACGACGTGTCTCCAACCTTACGTAACTTAAAGAAACATTGTAGAATCCATGACGCTGCTTTTCAAACCACAAACCATCTGGGTACCACATGATACTAGTCTCACACACACATACACACTGGGGGCCCCCTCTGAATGTGTGTGTGTGTGTGTGTGTGTGAGAGGCTGGATGGCAGAACATGATGTGCGTCATGAAGGACAGCTAGGGATAGACAGAGACTCTGTTCATCTGACAGCGGGCTGTACCTAAGACAGACCAGTCTGGGGTAAGTGCATGCATATGCACACGCGTGCGCGCACACACACACACACACACACACACACACACACACACACACACGTCACATTTTCCCCAGCTTTTAATGTTTTTACATGTAATTTTTCTCCCTGTTCTTACTGGGTGTGTGTACGTGTGTGTGTCTGTGTGTATATATGTGTGTGTGCGTATGTGTGGTGTGTGTGCGTGTGCACGTGTGTATTTGAACATGTAGGCTAAATTCACATAGCAAGTCTCACTGGGTTTTGCATCAGACTCGCAACTGCCACAAGCACTGGAAATACAGTGCAGAAATGCCACAAGGTTCTTCTGCTTATGGGTAGTGACATCATCATCACCAACAACCATAAACAGCCAAGAGCAAAGTAGTGAGTGTGTGTGTGTGTGTGTGTGAGAGAGAGAGAGAGAGAGAGAGAGAGAGAGAGAAGATGCTAACAGCAACATCCTTTTGACTGCACACAATGAGGACAAGATTTGAAGTGGCAAAACTGAAGCCGCACTCAATCCCGCTGTTTCTCCTTAAGAATTCCCACTGATCTCGAAACTCGGCAATCACGACCACTGGAACACATCAAATCCCCTATCAAGAGATTTGTTTCTAGTTGCGAAACCAATGGTATAAAGAGAGAGAGAGAGAGAGAGAGAGAGAGAGAGAGAGTCAAATCCAAAAACTATAAACTTGCTGGCCCTACAGGTCCTGGATCAGTGAGCGAGAGAGCACGATTTAATCGCCTGCCTGACGAGGAGTCTGAGACGTCTGATGCTCTGTTCCTTTCAGCTATGTTGAAAATCAAAGAGCCATTGGATTAGGATATGAAAATGAAAAAAAAAAAAAAAGGGATCTAGGATGAGAGGGGGATGGAATGCGGAATAGATTGGAATTCAGTCCGTGACCTGAATAAAACCTCTTTCCACCAAGGATCAGCCGGGTCCCCGTAAAACAACAAGCATCTCATCTCCGAATTAAACGCTAAATATTTTACTGTCCTATTCAGACGAGTCTAGATTCAAAGATTAAAGGTTTTAGAACACAGACGTGATTTCATGGAATAAAATGGAATAAAATAAAATAACCTTAGTCCTTCAGTCCCAGGCCTTCACAGTTTCTTCAATGGCTATTAAACCTGTTGAATGTTGTAAATGATTTTAAATATATACATACATATATATACATACATATATATACACATACATATGCATATAGGTATCATGGTGCTGAGGAAGACAAAAAGTGAACCTTTTCATGCTTATACACAAACACACATTAAGCCTTTTGAATAAATACACACACACACACGTATATTTATTCAAAAGGCTTAAGGTGTGTTTGTGTATAAGTATGAAAAGGTTCACTTTTTGTCTTCTTCAGCACCATGATACCTTACAACAACTTAAAACCAACTATAACAAGACCCACTGGCTGTAACATCTGAGTTTAAACAGTCTGAAGATTAGTATCCTTAACTTGAAACTTGTGAAAGTGGAAGTACATGAGACCTCTGTTCGACTGTTTCAAATCCTGGCTTCGTTCAGTCTGAACGTTTTCAGCTCACGTAAACATGTTGAAACTCCGCTATCACAGTTCTTGGAATGCATTAAATTATCGGCGTTACTACGCTTGTTTTTTAATTTTTGACAACGGCGTTGAAAAATGAAAAAATAATTAGCAAGCATCGCATTTTACTTTGCTCCGCCTATCCGACACTTTTGTCGATAGCAGCTACATAATCTTGTTTTACTTGGAAGCAATTCAAAAGCTACGGTTATTCTTTATCTTACAACACGCAATCAGTACCCCAGGGAGCGTTTGCCACATTTACCCAAGTGAGTTTACCCTTTTGTTTCCTTATGCAGTAGCAAAGAGGATTAGCCAACAATAGACTTCCAGCGACAGTGTAGCACACGGTGTGTATGTCCGTTAATGCATGTTTGGTGATAATGTAGCGTGATATAGAGTCTGCCTCGTATGTTGGGATTATTAGAGTGTATTATATGAAAGATCATTTCAACAAACTCAAGTAATTTGAGCCAAGACCAGTGCCTGATGACACTGGGAGAGTTGAGAGAGAGAGAGAGAGAGAGAGAGAGAGAGAGAGAGAGAGAGACTATGACCTCCCGTGACTTTCTCCCTCTATCCTACTGAATCTCAGCATGGTCCTACACTGACTTCTGACTGTTGCGTGCAGGCGCGCGCCCAGACACACATGTACAAGTGCACATACACACACGTGCACAAACACACTATACACATTCACACACATATATATACAAGCACATACACGCAGAAGCCTAGTGAGTTGTGTCTTAACCCATTTTGTCTATCATGTCTCACCCAGCTCCTGTCACCGGTTTTGACTGCCCCAACTACAGCAACACGCCGAAGAACAGAGAGAGAATGACTGACTGTCCTGGGCGGTAATGACCACAGACGTTACACACTTTGACTGGTCATTCTAGAATGTTCCGTAACCTAACCTGGCAGCCTGACACTCCCCTGACACTAAGTTATTCAATGAGACCCAATCTGAGGTCTTTTCAGACGTAACCGTGGAAACAGCTGTGCTCTCGCAGTGCTGTCTGTGTGAATACGGAGTCACTGCAAGAATATTTCAAATTTGGGACGGCCATTATATGTACACACACACACACACACACACACACACACACACACACACACTCACCATGCACTTAAGAGTGTGGTGTATGTTTCCTGTTTTAAATGACCAAAACATGATTCTAACTGTACTCCAATGTGATCTCAGTGAGAAAGTACTGCCAGAACATCACTCCACCCAGTCCTTATTCTCTCTCTCTCTCTCTCTCTCTTTCTCTCACTCTCTCTCTTTCTCTCACTCTCTCTCTTTCTTCTGTGAAGGAAAAAAAAAGGAAAGCAGAAACAAAGACGGAGAGAAAGATTTATGAGTGGGAGTCACTGGGCAGAGAAGTCTGGAGACCCAGAATCCTCTGCTCTATGACATCATCACAGCGACTCCCTCCGGCCCTCTGGCTGCTCTCCATTCCAACTGCTTAACACAATTCCCGTCGTAAATCACAGAGAAAAGAGAAGCCACTAGAGAAACATGCACGCGCGCGCACACACACACACACACACACACACACACACACACACACACAGGTTTCTAGAACCACAGTGTGAACAAGCTCATATCAAGACCACAACACACAGTGAAAGGAAAACCCAACTTTATAAACACCTCCCCCTAAACACACACGCACACACACACATGCATGCGCGCGCACACACACACACACACACACAAAGAAACAAACAAATAAACAAAGGGTCTGTGTTATTTTGTAGGTGTTCGTGGTCAAGCCTTTCAGATGTCTATCAGATGTGT